>NC_135329.1:199863847-200166878 GCF_023851605.1 Tamandua tetradactyla
TTTGGCCAATAAAATACTTTTTCATAAAAGTAGGTGTTTCAGTTTGACTTTTCTAAGGGGGTTTATTAAATTACAAAGTTACAGTTCTAAGGCCATGAAAATGTCCAAACTAAGGCACCAACAAGGGGGTACCTTCCCAGAGGAAAGGCAGCTGGCATCCAGGTTTCCTCTGTCACATGGGAAAGCACATGGTAACGTCTGATATCCTTCTCTCTTGGGTGAGTTTCAAAATGGCTCTCTCAGCTCCTGTGGCTCCTTCTAGCTGCTTGCTCCTGGTGCATTTTCCTTCTCCAAGCATCTGTGGGTCCTTTCTTAGCTGCTCTGGGGCAAACTCTGGATTTCATCTCTCAGCTTGCCATCTCTCCTAGGGTATTTTCTATCTCCAAGCATCTGTCGTTTCTCAAAAATGTCTCTCCCTTAAAGGACTCCATTAAGTGGATTAAGACCCACATGGAATGGGCAGGGTCATATCTCCATGGAAAGAACCTAATCAAAAGGTCCCACCTATAGGTCTGCCTCCACAAGATTAGGTTCAAAAAAGATGGCTTTTCTGGGGTAACTAAGAGTTTCAAATCAACACAGTAGGGTAGATTAAAAATCGACGATCCGGGGTGCAAGGGGAGTTCAGTAGTAGAATTCTCGCCTGCCATGCAGAAGAGCTGGGTTCAATTCCTGGCCCCATACACTTCCCAAAAACAAGCAAGCAAGCAAGCAAGCAGACAGATAAAAAAACAAACAAAAATTTGGCAAATGGTGCTGCAATAAGGGGATACTCACATGGAAAAAGAATGAAATGGGATCCTGCCATACAGCATACAAAACAAAAACAAACAAACAAAAAAATCAAGGATCAGGATTCTGGAGGCAGCCCTCTGCAGTTTTCCTCTGATCTCTGCCACATATTCGTGTGACCTTGCCCAAATCACTGTACTTCTCTTGCCTCTGTCTCCCCTTTAGTCATCTGAGGGTATGGAGAGGATATATCTCATGGGGTTGTTGTGAGGATTAAATGAATTCATGTATGAGAAGATCCAGAACAGTGTTTGGCCCATCATCAGCACTCAGTAAATGACGGCTGTTATTCCTTGCTTTGAACTGGTTGTCACCATGGTCAGAGTAGCTTGTCACCAACTGAAATGCCTCTAAGGACCAGGCAGGGCAGGCTAATGCGTGAAATAAGGTAGAGTTTAAGTCAGGAAGACCCGGTGGGGATCGGGTGAATTGTAGAGTGCACACTCAGGCTAGATCGAAAACTGCTGCTCAGAGCAAGCCCCTCCTGGCCAGATGCTAGAGCATCTGACTTGTTAAAAGAAATAGGATTTCAGGTTTAAGGCATTCCAGCACCAAGCAAACCTAGCTGTCATGGAAGGTTGCTTTTTGTTTTGTTTGTTTTTGATGCCAAATCCCAGTCTGGTACATGTAATGTGTCCTTCTTGTTCTCTCTGGTGAAGGAGCAGGGTCGATCAACTTCTGTGATTATCAGACACTTAGACCTAAATTGACCACCACATTCTAAAAATGAGTCCTGAAAGGCTGCCATTGGTAATTTACCTTCTCTTTAAACCTGACTGATTTTCCCCAGGCCACCTTAGGAACTCTTCCCCTTTGTTAAATAAAGAACCCCTCAGCACATTCCTATCAGGCTGAGGCGCTGCTCAAGGCCTGGAGGCCCTCAATTGGCTACAAAGAGGAAACAGATGCACGTTTGACCCAGAAGGACCTCCATGAGAAAGTATTAAAAGGGAGGCACAGGGGGTGTAAGGGTAGCTCAGCCGTAGAACACTCACCTGCCATGCGGGAGACCCAGGTTTGATTCCCGGTCCAGGTACTTCCCACGAAACAAACAAGCAACACAAACAAAAGTTCAACAAATGGTGCTACAATAATGGGATATTCACATGGAAAAACAATGAAATGTGACCCCACCATACAGCATACAAAAAAAAAAAAAGATAAGCATAGTTCAGGCGACAGCCATAACTTCCATGAAATTCCTTTACTGGGGTTTTGGTTTCTGTTTGGACAAATTCCTTAAGTTTGGCCCTTTTCCCAGTACTTATTTATGATCCGGAATCTTAACTTTTGAGATTTTGCAGATGGATGGTATTGCGTAGAAGTAATAAGTCTTCATAAGAGAAGCAGTGTCGCAATTTTAATTGCAAATAATGGAAAGCATGCTACATGTGAGAATTGAGTAACTTGACCAGGGAAATAACTGAGATGCAGCCTTTGTTAGCTGCATCAACCTGTCCTGTTATTACTGTATCTTGCAGGGAAATGCATCACTATTAAAGCCATAGAGATTCACACAGCCAGTCAAGGGCTTATTTAATGACCTCATTCACCCATTTTCCCATTTGTTCTCGAAACTACTTCTACCTGCTGGCTCACAAAACTGTATATGCCTACCTTTCTAGAAGCCTTATTCTGAGGAATGTGTCCTGGGAGAGTCAGTCTGTAGTGTGAATAGTTAGCCTGGTATGTGGACTACAACCGCCTGGAACTCAGGTCTTAATCAGAATGGAAATGAACTATGAGGAAATCCAACAACTGGGCAGTTTGGTTTGAGGCTGCATGAGAGCAGAGATCCACGTGGCAAGTGGCCTACGTCTTGAGGACAGGGAATGAAATTTGCACCAGGGATAGAAGTAGGGAGCAAAAGGTATGCTTGTTCTAGGGAAGAAAATGATCAAACCACCAGAAATACAGGTGGTCAATTTGTCAGAGTGAATTAAGCCATGACTGAGCAGAGTAGAAGTTTTCATTCATTCATTCATCAAAACAGCTTGAGCTTGTAAATGTCTGTTAATACCCTAGGCAATGCCATGGACACACCTAAGCTCATTCTTAAAGAATTTCAGATTTGAAATTGGGCAAAGAGATATAAAGTTAAATTTCAATGTAGGAATTAAATAGCAGAAAAAGAGTTGTGATTTCTTAGCTTTCATAGAACCAGTCTCCTTTTGAGTTTTCCAAATATCAGAAAGTTTTTCCTTTGAGGGCAAAACATTTTTCTGAGAACTCTCTGACTACTCTAAAATCTCAACCTGTCCTTACCCTTACCCTGCTCTGTGTGTCTTTCATAACACTTAGCACCTTCTAATAGACTCAAGGACCTAAAACGGTGCCTAGAATGTTATAGTTGTTCAGTAAAGATTGGGTGAATGTTAGTTGCATAAAACCTTGATAATTATAGATGAAATCTTTCCATCTTTCTTATTTCCCCTTCTTACTGGCAATATTCTGCACAGACCATATATTTTGGGGGAACTGAACCCCTCATTTAACTGAGAGAAGGGCCTTAGGCCTACTGAGGAGGGTAGGACTATTTTCTTCTACTCTAGACTAAAGGGCTCCTCCAGACTGATGTGCTATTTGACTTATGGTGGCAGCTTCTTCTTTGGTATCAATTGACCATATGCCCTTTCTCATCACTCCCTAGAGAAACTTCTTGCTTTTAGTTCTTGGCCTAATCCATGATGGACATGGCAAGTCCAGAGAAGGAAACCTGGTGGATCTGTGATGGAAATAAGACTAGAAAAGGGAGAATTAACTTTGAGAACTTATTTTATTACTTCTAATTATATTAGCCATCCTTTAAGCTAAGCCTCATTACTGCCCATTTATGGATAGAAAAAATGAGATCTTGGGAACAGCCTCTGACCAAAATTTGCCCAAATCCACATGGATGATCAGTAGAAGGATTATTAATTTTTTCAACCTTCTTTATAGGGTCAAGGTTTGGGATGGCTGAGTTTCGGTCAGAGAAGTTTTAATTGCCTAGGCCAATGAGTAGTATGTACTAGTTTCTGGAAGACATTGGGGATCCCTTTAGAAAGTAAAATGTGGATTTGCACATTAATACCTGAAGCCAGGCAGCATGAAAAGCAGATATTTAGACAGCCAGCTCCCTTCAGTTTGGCCAGTGTCTACCATTCTCAGAACAACAGCTAGCAACTGTCGTGACTCGAGTGACAATGGCTTTGAGTAAAAATTGATAGGGACTCCGCCTCTTCATGCTTTCCCAGATTGAAAGGCAATGCTTCCTCCAGAGAGGCACAGTCAGATATCTGTTCCTGGCATCACTCTAGAGGTTTCAGAGGAAAAGAAAATGAATTACTCAGCTCCCTGCACATTGAGTTAGCAAAATGAAAGAGAAAACTACTTAATGAGAACAGGATAACAAAAACATCATTTTTATTATAAAAGGTTTTTATTATAAAAGGTTATTAACAAACGTTCCCAAACCTCCCTTGGAGGAGGCTCTTCAGGTCAACCTGGTCCCAGCGTGACTCAAGGAATGTGACCATGGAAACTCCTCCCTCAGACCCTCAGGGTTTTTTTTTTTTTACATGGGCAGGCACCGGGAATCAAACCCGGGTCCTTGGGCATGGCAGGCAAGCACTTTTACCTGCTGAGCCACCATGGCCCACCCGACCCCCAGGGTTTTGACAGCGACAAATAGCCCTAAGGCTTGGGAGCAAACATACACTTGGGGCTGGGAAAATTAACTTTTACTTATGTGGGTCCTAGGGTTCAGGTTTCCTCTCTTCATTTCTAGAACAGGATTTTGCTCTTGACAATCATGCCTAGCTTTTGACCAAACTAAAGAATTGAACTGCTTTTTCTTTGGCCCGAACTATCCTTCCAGGGTTCCTACTTTCGTCTTTCATCTTTACTTCCTACCCTCTTCCCCAGTGTTGTCCTTATTTTTCAGATAATTTGACCCCAGACTTTGAGTCTCCACTTAAAAGAAGCTGCTTTCTTATTGACTTCCTATGACCCTTCTTTTGCAGCAGGTGCTCCTTTGGGGTTGACCACTGGAACAGCTTTCTTTACCCTGGAGCAGCAGGGCAGAGGGGTGCAACATGAAATCCGTCACGCAGATTCAATGACTTTTAGAAGTTCTCTGGAAATTACCTAGAGGTGTAAGGTGATTTTTGGAATGCAAGTGTCTCTGATTTAATAAATATCTATTCATTCAATCTTTCAAATATTCACATCTCCAATCTCTCAACAAGCATGTTTTGTGCCACAATTTGTCAAGGCCTGAAGATAAAAGCAGGACTTCCTCTTTGGAATGCTTCCCCCCACCCCCATCACATAGTTAATGCCCAATCCCCCATCACATAGTTAATGCCCAATCAACCTTTAGATTTCAGCTCATTTATCACCTCCTCAAAGAATCCTTCCCTACCCCATAATTTAATGCACTGAGAGAATCCTATTCTTTTCCTTAATAACATTCAGTGTGGTCGATACTTTTATTTATTGATTTATTTTGTATGCTGTATGGCAGGGTCACATTTCATTCTTTTTCCATGTAAGTATCCTGTTATTGCAGATGCTTTTATTTTTATATGTGGTCCTTTGCTTCTGGCTTTCCTCCCCTAGCCCATAAGGGAGCAGATCTCCATTTTGCTCACCACTGTGGCCCGCCCCGTAGGGCTTTTTAATCCTCACCACATTTGGTATTTTAGGAAAAAAGAAATTCTAAGAAAAGGATGCATGAGAGAAAGGAAGTACATTGTACTTCTCTATGGAACTAATTTATGAGTCAATCACCATGGTTTAATTAGGGCTGCCTTGAAGTTTTCCCTTTGGATGTCTAAACACTTGCCTTTCATTTTTTTAAAGTAATTCCTCTCCTTTTACATACCAGCATCTGATTTTACCACTTGCCAATCTGACTCTTTCCTCTTAGCTCAAGATTACATCAAATCCTCCTTGTTCTGAGGAGAAATTGCTACCCAGTAACCCTAACTTATCAGCCTCCCCAGTTTCTCCCAAGCTCCTGTGCCAGCTCTGCAGGAAGGGATCCAATTGCACAAATCCTTGCTCTAAACTCATTCAAATTTTATGCTTCAGAATACCTCACCAGCCTCAGCTGCAAGAAGGCAATACATCTCAGGGGCAAAGTTAGGGAGTATGCTTCTTTGGCCAAGGAGGATGTCAGTACTTTGTGTGGGATTCCCAAAATGAACTGAAGATGTGTTTTCAGTCCCAAGTAAAATTGTGAAATTAATGACATTTGTTTTTTGCCCACATCGGATTATTATTCCACATCCATTTCAGCCTCTTTCCTCATCAATCCCACAATCTTGTCCTGGAAATAGCCCTGGATTTGAAATAGTAAGATCTGGATTCAACTCCCAGTTATAGAACAAACTGTATTGATATTGAACAAGTTCTTTCCTGGACCCTTTCTTCATCCATTCAAGTGGAATCCTAACACAAACCGATCATGTTGGCCATGAGAATCAAGTTTCATGGCATATTGACAAGCGCTTTGCAAACAATTAAGTGCCAGGTAAGTGTGAGGGGTATTGTTAATGTTTGTACCCAAACCTGGAAAGTGCTAGGCTGCCTCCTCAATCTTCTCCTAGTTATTCTAAATCATGACTAGGGTGCTTCGTGTAGAGGTAATCCCCTTAGGTCCTGTATGTTTGTTCCTATTTCCGTTCTTCCCAAACTGGTTCTCTATATTTTTAGCTTAGGTCCAAATTTTCTTCCTTTGTATTTCACCTGCGTATTTACTATAATATAACTTACTCTACATAAGTATAGTAATTAACAAATGAAAGAAAGAAGGTAGCTGTGGGATATTGTGGAAAAATAGCACAATCATGAAGTCGAAAGTTCATGAATTCACATCCCTTCCCTCCCTCTTGTTCTGTCATCTAGGCCAGTATTTCTAAAGAAGTTATGCAGGAACTGAGTGAGCAAAGTCTGGGAAACCCTGGGTTAAACAAAGTCAAATAAATTTCTTTATTGCAAGATAAATAGTGCAGGGTTTATTTAAGAAGGGGATTTATACATCTTTTTTCAAACTTGTTTGACAATAGAATCATTTTTTCAAAATAAAGCATCTGGGCGACTAATATTTTATGTGGTGCACTTAAGGAAAGCCGGCCTTTAGCAAATTCTGAAAAATGGAATAATGATAGTTGGCCTCAGGATAATGGAAGAGATTAAGTGAAGTAATATGCGAAGGTGCAAGCATAGTGTATTAATTTTCTTGTGGCTGCCATAACAAATTAGCACAAACTGGGTGACTTGAAGCAACAGAAATGCATTTTCTCACAGTTTTGGGGGGCCAGAGATCTGAAGTCAAGGTGCCAGCATTGTCACACTCCCTCCAAAGACTCAAGGGTAGAATCCTTCCTTTCTTCCAACTTCTGGTGGCTCCTGGCATGCCCTGGCTTATGGTAATATAACTCCAACTTCTGCCTGCATTTTCACATGGCCTCTCCTGGTTCTCTGCATGTCCTTTTTTTATCTCTTATAAGAACACCCTCGTTGAATTTAGGGCTCGCACTAACCCAGCGTGATCTTATCTTGATCCTTACCTTAATTACATTTTCAAAGACTCTCTATCCAAATAATGTCATATTCTGAGGTTCTGGGTGGACATGAATTTTGGGAGAAAACTATTCAAGCCTCTACTTGGGAGCTACTGGGCCTGGAAGGCTTAAAGAGCAGTGTTTCAACAGCTCTGATCTGAGAACGATTCAGTGGTGAGACCAAAGAAATATCATGGTATAGACAAATGGGGAATATATTCTCTAATGGATTCTAAACAGGAATTGACCTTCCCCCTACCTCCCTGCAAAGGGGCTTACAAACCCTTCCCATCATCCAGCACCCTGGGAAGTCATCCCCCAAATTAGAGAGTGGGTGACACAGAAAAAGTATGGACAGGAATTCTGGGCCAAGAGCCTGGCTGCAGCATCATGTCACCTGTAGAGGTGACCAGACTGAAAACTCTCTAGGGCCATACTAAGAACTCTAGAGGCAGACAGGCAGCTTGAAAGACAAAAGCATGGAACACTTAAAAAAGGATATAATTCAGCCCCACACAGAATTCTTAGCCTAACTGGTTAAATTTAGTACAGTTCCTTAGTGAAAAGGAACTAAAAAACAATAAAGATCCCATCATCTAGCCTTCATCACGTGCAGTAAAATGATGGCCTAGTTGCTGCAAAAGATCACATTTATGTTTTTATTCCCTGGGTGGAAGTCTTTTCTCTAAGAAGACAAGGCCCCTCTGCCTTGGTCAAGGTGAAAGAATGGTCCAGATCAATCCAGATGATTGGCTGGCTCTGGGCAAGTGCACTAGTTAGACCCCAAGTCAGATTCTCATTGAAGAATTTTCCAGGTACACAATATCCACCCTTGGTCTTCTTTTTTTTTAAGTTTTTATTTTTATTGAGATATCTTCACACACATTCAGTCCATATATGGTGTACAATCAATGGCTTACAGTATCATCACATAGTTGTGTTCATTACCATGATCATTTTTAGAACATATGCATCACTTCAGATGCAAATAAAAAAGATTAAAAGAAAAACAGAAAAAGCTCATACATCCTGTATCTCTTACCCTCTCTCTCATTGACTACTAGTATTTCAATCTACCTAATTTATTTTACCCCTTAGCCCCCTTACTATTAATTTCTTTTTTATCCATATTTTTTACTCATCTATCCATACTCTGGATAAATGGAACATTCAACACAAGGTTTTCACAATCACACAGTCACATTGTAAAAACTGTATTGCTTTACAATCATCTTCAAGCATGAAAACTACTGGAACACAACTCAACAGTTTCAAGTACTTTCCTACAGCCACTCCAATACACCATAAACTAAAAAGGGATAACTATGTAATACATAAGAATAACCTCCAGGATAACCTCTCAACTCTGCTTGAAATCTCTCAGCTACTGAAATTTTATTTTGCCTTATTTCTCTCTTCCCCCTTTTGTCCAAGAAATCTTTCTCAATCCCATGATGCCAGGTCCCAGCTCATCCCAGTTCTGTCCCACGTTGTCCCATATAGCAGGGAGGTCAATGAGTTCACCTGCTGACATGGTTTAAAGAAAGAGGCCACATCTGAGCAACATTAGAGGTTCTCCGGGGGTGACTCTTAGGCATAATTATAAGTTGTTTTAGCTTCTCCTTTGCAGGAATAATTTTCACGGTGGGGAGCCCCAAGATCACACCCTAGGCCTTCATACCACTCCCTGGTGCACAACATGAGATGACACTTTAGATGATTCTGGAGAATGTATGAATTATTATTGTGTGAAAAAAAGGCCTAATTTTCTGTACTGTAGTCTCTCCTTTGCTTCTAAGTTATCATGATTGCACTAGAAATGGTCTCAAATTTTTCCTCAGCTATAATTTTGATTAGAAAGAGAACCATTACCAGAGGATTTATAATCTGGAAGGAGAAATAAGACATCACTCTAATACAAGATAGAATGTAAAACATACATTAAAAAGTGACTGGAATGTATAGGAGAGAGAAACTGGTTTTGGCTTCACACTCAGATTTGGCTCAACCCCTAATCCCATAATGCTTAAAAATGTGACTTTGAATCAGGCGTGTGAATTCAGATTTCACCTTTATTTCAATGACAAGCTGGGCCACCTTGGGCAGATTATCTACCCTTTCAAAATCTCAATTTCTCTATACATAAAATGAGAATAATAATAATAATGAAAATGACATCCACCTCTAATGTCAAGGACTTAATAAGGAGGTGGCTATAAAGCACCTAGCAGAGACAGTTGTGCATAATAAATGTTAAATGAATTTGAACATCCCAAAACAAACTCACCCCCTCTTCTCCTTAAAACCGTTTCCCCCTGAAATCCCTATTTGATCTTGGGCTGGATGTTTAACTTCTGTTGAGCCAAACAGCACCCCCAGTCATGAGGTTTGCAACTCAGGCATCTTTTTCTCCTCCCTTTCTTTGGCCCTCTACATCTAGTCGCCAGCTGGATGATTTTGTCTTTGCACGAGGACTCTGTGTTTCCTCATTCATTCCCACTGTCACCACCTGAATTTTGACCCTCATTTAACATTAACCATGGTTAACATTTTGGGGAGTTACTCTACATGTGTATTCTTGCATTTACTTATGATAATACCTCCACTTAAGAGGAGGGTACAATGATTTCCATGCCATTTTGTAGAAGGGAAACTAAGGCTAAAAGAAGTTAGACATCCAGCCCAAGATCACACTGCCAGGCTTGGACCAGATCTGTTCGCTACGTGTACCCCATGCACATTCTTCCTGATCCTGGTTCTGGGGGAGAAATGGTGGTGTCTTTACTTACATGGCAAGCCAGTCTCCAGGCCCCTAGCTCCGCCTGTTAAAATCCTTTCCAGGAATAGGTAGAACTACAGATGCCCCGATGAAACATACACAGAGTAGAAGAAGCCATTTAAAAATCTGAGCAACAAAGTTTGATTTTCTGAGCTCAAGTTTTGATCCATGATTGACTAGCTGGATGACCTTGAACAAGCAACTTCCCCCTTTTGAACCTAAGTTTCTTCCCCTTTAAAATGGGGATAATATTGACAACTACTCCAGAAGGTTATTGTAAAAACTGAAAGAGATAAAACATATAAAGTGCAAAGAAAAAGGCTTGTCACATTGTACGCATTCAATGTGAGCCTCTGCTGCAGGAAAGGAAAGATAACTTCTGTTTTTTACTTCATCATTGTCCCTAGACAGTAACTTGAACTTAATAGGCACCTATTCTTCTGAATAAATTAAGGAAATTATGCAAGTAATAGTGAGGGAAACTTAGAATATCCATAAAAATTTATAAAAACCCATTTTTTTTAAAGTAAAGCCATTCAAAATAATATATATATTTTTTAAAACTCCAGGCTAGTTTAGTGCCTGATCTTTCAAATTATGATGTTTCAAGTAGTATATAAGTATAGTGTTAACTAGTCATGGATTATATGAGATTTAATCCACTGCAAAACTGATGTAGAGGAATTGAAATTGGTCTTCTGTGTGCAGCTGCTGCTAAGGAAGCAATTTCACCAGGGATGGAGGGAAAAAGATGATAGTGAGCAAAGATTTTCATGGAGACTGCTGGGTAATATGACTATATCTCATGCCTTACTGCAGATAACTGGGTGTCTTGTCCATCTCCAAAAAGACAAGCAAGTGCCTAACGATGCTACTGGTTAGCTTGCTCTTCTGAGATCCCATACTAGCAGAATCAGCATCACCTGAGAGGTTATACATTCTCACCTGAGAATTACAAATTCAGAATCTGGCCCCTAACCCAGACTAAATTAGAATCTGCATTTTAACAAGATCCTTAGTTGATTCCTCTTCACATTAAAGTTTAAAAAGCAATGGTCTAGAGACTGAAGGGGCAACAGGATTAGAAGTGGCAATTCAGTTATATGTTTCTGGCTTCCCTGCTGCCCAGGGCTACAAAATGGAGCCACAGTTTGGAAGATGACAGTGATTATATTCTATCCTTAAAACCTCTCTTTGAAGAGGAGCCAGCCTCTGGCGTTCAAAGGCAACTGAAGTGCAAAAGGTGCCTCATAGTTCAAAATACATGCGCTACTGAAAGCTGCAATCACCATCCAAATAGGAAAGGACACTCCCAATCTCTCTGATAATTTCCCGGAGAAGCTCACTGACTAAGGACAGGAAGCTGACTGGCACGCCAACCAGGCCAAATTGTCCACAAAATGTCATTCATTAATATGCCCTGCCAAACAGCCAGTAGAAAGAGTGAGGTTGTTGAGTTGGGGATTAATGCTCCCACACAGAAATACTGTGCACCTGAGAACTGAAAATACCCCTGAAGGAAAGATTCATTCTAGGCTCTCAAGACTATTGGAAATTACAGGGCTTTAGGAAACTGTGATCTGCCTACTGTGGAATGTATATAATGTTTGGCTAATAGAAGAAGGAATAATAAAACTTCCTTCTAAGGCAGTGGTGCTAGATTGCCTAGACATTGAAGATGTCCCAGTTAGGTTCCAGGTTGGTAGCAAATTAAAATACAGGAAACCCAGTTAAACCTGAATTTCAGATAAACAACTGATACCTTTTTTTTAGCGTATGTATGTCCCATGCAATATTTGGGTCTTGTATTTTATCTGGCAATCCTAATTCCAGTCTGTGAGGCTGGATACTAGAGATTTACTCAAGATTTTAGGTGAGAATGGAATCCAAGAAAACTACATCATTTCCACGCCTTCACCGAGGACCAGCGTCATTTGCAGAGGTATTACACAGGTTATATTTTTGAATTGACCTTAGACATCCTCAGTCTTGTGTGTCTGGGTTCCACAAAGATTAAGTGACTTACCTAGGGCCACATGGCTGGGTGTTTCTGGATCTACTTTCCCTCATATGAGTCATCTTGCATAATGTAACCCTGAACCTCACGGTATTAAATTTGATGTCAAAACTGTTCTTATAAATGGTTCAGAAGTAATAAAAGGGAAGAAAAACAAATGACAGCCAAAATGAAGGAACATAATACAACAAGGCATTGACTATGGAGATAAATTTACTAAAACACTTCAATATGACTTAAATGAAGGTTGTGACAATAGTTGAAGCATGTACATTTTTTTCTGCTGAATTGAAGCAATGAAACATGATGAGGATTTTTGGACTATGAAAGAATGTCATATTAACCAAAATACACACAATGTGCTATTGACTCACTGCATAAAATATAAGGGTTTGTAATTAGGAAAAAATGTTGCTGAACCATAAAATCTGAGTTAAGCAAACATAAATAACTGCTGTCCTAGGAAGATTATAAAAGAGAGAAAAATGATAGCTAAAAGTCAGACTTAAGAGCCCAGGAAATAATTTACAAAAATAATTTTTAATATATACAAATTAGTTCAAGTGGAAAAAAAAAAAACAGGAGTTGCCAATGGAAATTCTGACACTTTTGAATGCTTTTCTGGCCGCTAAATCACGGCAGGAAATTCAAGACTAAATAACATCTGGAGATAACAAAGATGCAAAACCAATAATGAATATAGTTAGGCTTTAAAAGAAAACATTAAAATAAAATTGTTTCACCAGATCAGAAAAAATATTCCTATAACTTGAGGACTACATTTTCTCCTCTCTCTTATCTGCTAATATGTAAATACAGGAAAAAAATTAATAATCTGGAGACATACTTCAAAGCAACAAGTAAGTCTTTTCCCCACTTTGGCAGTAGCAGAGGAAGGGATAAATTTTTTTACAAATTTCAAGAAAACTGGACTGTACGAATCCTGGCAGCAATCTCCTGCCATTCGTCTTCATAAATATTTATACTTTTGGGGGCGTTATATTGGCTTTTACCCCTCAAAGTCCCCTTTTGTACTCTGTTTTACCGTAACTTTAGGGTTTATGGATGCCAATGAACCTAATGATACTAATAGAACAACAACAAAAAATCTCAAAATGCCTCAATAAATGGGGTGGCCCACTAAGAAAGCTTTGTACTTCTTCTGTTCCTCAAGCCATTCTGGGAGCCCTGACCACACCACAAATAATGTCCAGCTTTTCTGGGGACAGCCTCACATGAATGTGTCTGGAACTGCCCAGCATGTGAGGGTCCTCCAAACAGACAACGCTGTGCTTTAGCGCTATCCTCAAACCTCCCGACCAGACCAGGATGGGGACACTTCTGTTGTGGAGAAGTCAATGAAAGAGATGTATATTTCAGTTGAGAAATTTGATAGGAATATCCTACTAAGCAAGGTTCATGTTGAAATATTCTAAAGCAACTCCATTATAAGAGCCCTTGCTATGAATTTTGGGGGGTTCACATTCAAGAAGTTCCTGAACAGCTTGGGTATTGCCTTGAAGGAGGGTTACTTTGTTGAAGTAAATTTAGACTGAGCATATGAGAAAGACTCGGGGCCAAGGCTTTTAATCATTGCTTTGTGGGAGACACTGCTAAGAAAACTGAGGGAAAGATAAAAAATGATCAGAACCTTAACAATTCCACAGAATGGAAAAAGAAAAAAAAAATAAGCCTGACTCTTGACTCTACTGATATTTAAATAATGCTCAAAATGCACACGCTTCATTGAGAAAGCAAAATTTGAGGCATTAGTCAAGACTCTCATAACCAGAATAAGTTTAAATAGAAAGAGCTTACTTTGAAAGACCACTTGCCAAAAAGGGCCTGTTGAAAATGAAGGCAGGAGATATTTGGAATAATGATACTACTTACCCCAGATAATCACCAATTAAAAAAGAAAAATTAAAAAAAACCTTTCTAAACACATATGAATACAACTAAAATTGTGATCTTGAATGTAGAATTTCACTTGAAAATATTGTGTTTCCCACTATTTGTTTATGCTGGAAGTGACACCAATTCACATCCAGTATTACAATAGTGGACATCAATCCATTATCTACTACATTTTCAATATGGAATGAATGAAAATGAGAGTGGATTTATGCTGGCTGTATCTATATTCTCAAACTGAATTGTGAAAAAAAAGGAAAATCCAGTGGAATCCAATTTAGTCAAACATTCTAATAAAAAAAATCCTCTGCTATAGACATTGATATATGGTGTGTGCCTGAATGTGCATTTATTTTTTGGTGGTAAAGGAATGAAGAGGGTGGGGAATGAAAGAAACAGCCCCATTCAATCAACTTCTATTACCTAAAATAATGTCATATCAAATAGAAAGAAACAGACCTGCACTCAGGCAGAGTTTTTAAGGTCTTGCAAGACATGACATGTTTTTTAAAAAGCAGTTATGTAAATGACCAATTACAGGAGTGTCCAGACCAGCACTTGGATTCCCCTCTTTAATTCCTTCCCTGTGCCCAGGGAAGTCCCAAGATTTCCAGTGAAATTCATTAAAAGCCGACTTCGTTGCAAAAGTCATCAGGCCTCAGTTTTTAGGTCTTTAATTATCCACTTCGTATGGCCCATATGACTTCCTTTGTAGTCATGAAATATATTTTCTTTCTGTATTCAAACAGAGTTCATTATGTTCCAGGTACTATTCTAAGGGCTATAGGGTCTTTGATTTTTGCTTGGCAAGGTTTGGGTAGAGCCAACAATTCCTCAAGAAAGCCCTCCTCTTGAATTCTGGCAATTTTCTCTTTTAATCATCACTCCTGGGGAAGGGTGGAGTGTTGGGGGTGGTGACCAAACCTGTTGTCAGCGCTTTTAAGTCCCGGACCAACATCTCCATCACTACCCAGTCTACCTCTATGTCCCCATAGCATGGCAACCTGATGTGAATTCAAGAAGCAACAGCTAATTTTACCATAAAACAAGCAAAAAAGGTAGAAGGATGAAACTCTGCAAAACATCCCAGGGAACGTTCTTGGGAAAAATATGCCCTTTGTGTGACTGTTTGTAATTGTGTTGTATCTGGTCCCAGTTTTCCTTGACTGATGTGTATAACCAAGAGGGCTCCTCCTTGGGAATGATTCACATCCTGCTTTGGTAACATGGTTGATTTTTTTTTTTTTTTTTTTTGAAAAAGAGCATGCGGCCCAGGACAGCTGGGTTTGGCCAGAAAGTCATTTTCATTCTGATCTGCAGGAAGTTAGTAGAGGTTATGTGAGAACTCTGTGGGTGAGTAGTCAGGCTAAGAGGAGGCACTGGGTGAGTCAAGGTACTGTGCAGGGTGGATGTGATTCTGATAAGCCAGGGGAGGGGGTAGAGGGCAGGAAGGGCGTTGGCCACAGCTGGAATGAGCTGGACCAGAGTAAGTAGGGCACTAAAAGATGGCAGATAGTTGATTTGAAGTTGGAAGGGGCTATCCTTAAAGAAGAGAGGTTTCAGAAAGGACTAGGTACAGGCAAATTTAAACATACTTTTAGACTTAAAAAATTGAAATTGTAATCCAGTTCAAGATTCTGTTCTGAGCCAAAGCATTCACTTCCCAAATTACCATTGAAATGACTATATCAGAACAAGGGAAGGAGGTATCTGCAGCCACAAAAGGTCAAGGGACTTTATCCAGATAGAATGCAGCAGGGACCTGATGGAGAAAGCATTGACAATCTGACTTTCACAGCTTTTCTGGGATATATGTGGAAATGATACTCAGCAGAAAAGCCCAAATGCTTTTTTTTTTTTGATATGTTGGATTTATTCACCTTTTAAAATTGTACAAAGAGCACATGTGCTTGAGTTAAAAACTCAAGAGAAATGTAAGAAGTTAAAAAAAAGAAATACAAAATAAATCTGAGACATGAAACAAAAAAATTCCATTTTGTGACTCAAAATAAAAAATTATTTTGCTTACTAAAAAAGCATTATTTCGAAATAGTGAAAAGTCTTTTGATAAGGAATACAAGACAGGACGGTTCTGCAACTACTCATTAACAGTTCAAATTTGATCTCAGTGACTATACAATGGGTCATTACATTATCTTACCAGCCATAGATAGGCTACTAAGTATATGTGGATATGGTACAAAGTCTGTGAGGTATTACAATAAATAAATTCCTTATTAGCTGTTCAGCAAGGTCAGCTGTGCATGTTCCATCTCAACCTTCACTAGGGAAAACCCAATTCCGGCCGTTCTGTTTTAAAATCTCCAATGACTTTCAGTGGGGGGTTTTCACATTTAACAAAAGTAATACTCATAGTTGTAGGCATAGTTTTCACTGCCTGTTCTTCTTCCACTTTGTCTTCAGATCCTGCTTCAGATTCAGGAGGAGAATAAAACTGGCCATCAGGAAGACCACGAGGTATAAGTGCCACCCTCTCCGAAGCATCCTGAACTACCCGAATCTATTTTCTTCCTCTGCTTTTTGAGGTAACATGCTGAAATCCAGGAACCAGATCTCAATCCAGGCAGGAATGAATGAAATGATGGGCAACACATAGCCAAAAGCAACCTTGAGTGAAAAGCTTTGAGGGGATCACTTTTGCTGATAAAAAGGCACTGGTCACTGCTGTCCCCAGTGCTATTGCTGACCAATGGCGCAGTTTGCATACAGCATGTGCAAGTATTAATACTTTAAATCGAAAAACTGCCAGAACAAATAGATCAAATTTAAAAGAAATATATCACATTAAGAACTGTACCACCTCCTTCTCTAATGTGCTCTCAATACCTCTATTCACATCTAACTCTATTATACACAGTGATGTTTCAAATAAGAGGTCAACGGTGACAAACAGGAAGTCCTCCGACATTGGATATGCCTTTCTTTGCCCATCCTTCATGGGACTCAATCCCGGACGTGAGCGGTGTGGGGTTGATGGAACGGACATCATGCAAAGAAGCATGAGAACTCTGGCTCTCAGTAAGTGTTCTCTATGGCTTCTGGCAGGTGGTTCATCCTGGAGAAGAGTTAAGGGAATCTTTTTCCAATGTCACCATCCCTAGAGACAAGAGACCTTATCGGGTGGTTCCAGGGTGGCTGCCCCACACTATCTCGGGGACAGCAGTTCCATGGTAGCACCTGCAGGGACCCTTGTGGGTGGTGGGGTGGGGTTGTGACAGGTGACACGCAGCCCACCACCTGTGCCTTACCACCCCCGGAGCACCCAGAGCACCCGGCTTTTGACATCCCAGCCCAAATGCTTTTTTTATTTTTTATTTTTTTGACTTCTCAGATGTTTTATTTCTTGACACTGGTTACACAATATTTACTTTATAACAATTTATTAGGCTGTACTAATATGCTTTTCAACTAATAGATTTTTGTTAATAATTTTTTATTAATTAAAAAGTTACAAGAACGAAACAAGAACATCCTTAATATATGTTCATTCCATTCTACATATATAATCAGTAATTCACAACATCATTACATAGTTGCATATTCATCATCATGATCATTTCTTAGAACATTTGTATCAATTCAGAAAAAGAAATAAAAGGACAACAGAAAAATAAAACAAAAACAGAACAAGAAAAAAAAATTTTACATACCATACCCCTTACTCCTCCCTTTCATTGATCACTAGCATTTCAAACTGAATTCATTTTAACATTTGTTCCCCCATTATTTACTTTTATTCCATATGTTCTACTCGTCTGTTGACAAGGTAGATAAAAGAGGCATCAGACACGAGGTTTTCACAATCACACAGTCACATTGTGAAAGCTATATCATTATACAATCATCATCAAGAAACATGGCTACTGGAACACAGCTCTACATTTTCAGGCAGTTCCCTCCAGCCTCTCCATTACATCTTGGATAACAAGGTGATATCTACTTAATGCATAAGAATAACCTCCAGGATAACCTCTTGACTCTGTTTGGAATCTCTCAGCCATTGACACTTTGTCTCATTTCCCTCTTCCCCCTTTTGGTCGAGAAGGTTTTCTCAATCCCTTGATGCTGGGTCTCAGCTTGTTCTAGAGTTTTTCTCAATCCCTTGATGCTGAGTCTCAGCTCATTCTAGGATTTCTGTCCCACGTTGCCAGGAATGTCCACACCCCTGGGAGTCATGTCCCATGTAGACAGGGGGAGGGTGGTGAGTTTGCTTGTTGTATTGGCTGGAGACAGAGGCTACATCTGAGCAACAAAAGAGGTTCTCTTGGGGGCAACTCTTAGGCCTAATTTTAAGTAGGCTTGACCTATCCTTTGTTGGGTTAAGTTTCATGTGAATAAACCCCAAGCCTGGGGGCTCAGCCTATAGCTTTGGTTGTCTGCACTGCTTGTGAGAATATCAATAATTTAACTTGGGGAGGTTGAATTTTCCCCCATTCTCACCATTCCCCGAAGGGGACTTTGCAAATACCTTTCCACTCACTGATCAAATCACTCTTGGATTCATTGGGGTATCACTCTGGACAAACCAATAAAATCTAATATCCTACCCAAGGTTCCATGTACTTATGTTCAACCAGCTATCTACGTAAGTTATATTAGGAGATGCACTAGTCAAAATATAAATTTTGTACCAAATAAACATTTTTTGATTTAGTCTCACACATAAGTTGAAATTTTAAAATATTAATTACCATCTATTTTCAGCACCCTGCAGTAATAACATTCCTTTGTTCTTCCTCATACAAAAACATTTTTAAATTTGTACATTTAGTCGTTATCATTATACACTCTAGGCATTCCTAGATTATGCCATCTCAATCTTTATTGTCTATCTTTCTTTGTGATTTCATTTATGCCCCCAGCCCTCCTCCCTCTATCATTCTCACATTCAGCTTCATTCAGTGTTTTAACATAATTGTATTACAGTTAGGTAGTGTTGTGCTGTCCATTTCTGAGTTTTTATATTCAGTCCTGTTGCACAATCTGTATCCCTTCAGCTCCAGTTACCCAATATCTTACCCTATTTCTATGTCTTGATGGTCTCTGTTACCAATGAAGTATTCCAGGTTTATTCACTAATGTCAGTTCATATCAGTGAGACCATATAGTATTTGTCCTTTTGTTTTTGGCTAATCCCACTCAGCATAATGTCCTTAAGGTCCATCCATGTTGTTCCATACTTCATAACTTTATTCTTACCACTGCATAATATTCCATCGTATGTATATGCCACAGTTTGTTTAGTCACCCATCCGTTGATGGACATTTTGGCTGTTTCCATCTCTTGGTAATTGTAAATAATGCTGCTATAAACATTGGTGTGCAAATGTCCGTTTGTGTCCTTGCTCTCATGTCCTTTGAGTAGAGACAGAATACAGATGGGTCTTGTTTTTTAATCCATTCCTAGTCTATGTCTTTTGATTGGGGAGTTTAATCCATTAACATTTAGTGTAATTACTGCACAGGTAGTACTTTCTTCTACTATTTTGCCTTCTGGATTTTATATTTCATATCTAATTTTCTTTCTTTTTACCTTTACTCATAGTCTTCCTTTCTACACCCTTCTCCACACCTCTCTCTTCTGTCTTTTCGTATCTGACTCTAGTGCTCCCTTTAGTATTTCTTGCAGAGCTGTTCTCTTGGTCACAAATTCTCTCAGTGATTTTTGTCTGGAAATGTTTTACTTTCTCCTTCATTTTTGAAGGACAGTTTTGCTGTATATAGAATTCTTGGTTGGCAGTTTTTCTCTTTTAATAATTTAAATATATCATCCCACTGTCTTCTCGCCTCCATGGTTTCTGCTGAGAGATCTACACATAGTCTTATTGGGCTTCCATTGTACATGAAGGTTTGCTTTTCTCTTGCTACTTTGAAGATTCTTTTTTTCTCTTTGACCTCTGACATTCTGATTAGTAAATGTCTTGGAGTACGTCTATTTGGATCTATACTCTTTGGGGTACACTGCACTTCTTGGATCTGTAATTTTAAGTCTTTCATAAGAGTTGGGAAATTTTCAGTAATAATTTCCTCCATTAGTTTTTCTCCTCCTTTTCCCTTCTCTTCTCCTTCTGGGACACCCACAACACGTATATTCGTGCACTTAATATTGTCTTTCAGTTCCCTGAATCCCGGCTCATATTTTTCCATTTCTTTCCCTATATTTTCTTTTTCTTGCCAGATTTCAGATGTTCCATCCTCCAGTTCAGAAATCCTATTTTCTGTCTCTCAAAATCTACCATTGTTTTTTTTTTCATCTCTTCTACCATACCTTTCATTCCCATAAGTTCTGTGGTTTGTTTTTTCAGACTTTCAATTTCTTCTTTTTGTTCATTCCTTGCCTTCTTTATATGCTCCCTCAATTCATTGATTTGGTGTTTGATGAGGTTTTCCATGTCTGTTCGTATATTCTGAATTAAATGTTTCAGCTCCTGTATGTCATTTGAATTCTAGGTTTGTTCCTTTGACTGGGCCATATCTTCAATTTTCCTAGTGTGATTTGTTATTTTTTGCTAGTGTCTAGGCATTTAATTACCTTAATTAGTTTATTCTTGCACTTCTTTTACCTAGGGTTTTCTTGCTGGATGAATTTGTTGTCTATCTGTTCTTTGACATTCAATTCAGCTTTATCTGGACCTCTAGCTTAAGTTTTGTTTAACAGAGGAGAATTTTTCAGTTCTTGTTTTCTTGTTTCTTGCCCTGTTTGTATGGTGCCTTTCCCCCCCACACACTTAGGAGGGTCTACCTAGGTATTACAGACCACAACCGGATTTTCCCAGACCAAACTGGCCTCCTATCAGGAGGAAAGAGTCACCTGCATCAGTTTTCCCCAACAGTGAAACCCAGCAGGTTGAAAGACTTTCCTGTGAAGTCTCTGGACTCTGTTTTCCTTATCCTGCTCAGTGTGTGGTGCTTGTCTGCCTGCAGGTCCCACCAGCATAAGATGATGTGGTACCTTTAACTTTGGCTGGGGACATGGTGGAGACAGAGGAGAGGTTGTAGGCTGGTTTTAATGACTTGAAATTACCAAGCCCTAGGGTCTGAATTCCCTGAGGGAGGGACTCCACCTGAGCTGGGCTTCCCCCCTCCCGCGGGAAGGCACAGGCTCCAGACAAGCACTCAAATGAGTTTGTTTCTGTCTGTGCCTGGAGCAGTTGCAGCCTGAGGAGCCCTGCCGCTGTATCCAAAGGCAGTCAAACCTTTGTAGAAACACAGCCACAAAAACCTCTGTTTCCTTCTTTTTTTTTTTCCTTTTTCCATCAGCCCTACCCCCTTGGCTCTGGGGCAAAAATGAGTGACCTCCACTTTGACCAGGTTCACCCGAACTGGGGGCCTATTTTTAGTAGTCAGAATTTGTTAATTAATTCCACAATTGGCGTTTGGTTGGGCTCAGCCCCTGCTGCTGGTAAAGTCCCTTTCCTTTCCCCTGTGGGAAGCAGCCTGTGGGGGAGGGGCGCCAGCCTATATGGCTTGGGGAACTCATGGTTCTGGGGGTCTCGCAGCCGGTACAGCTGGCCCAGATTGGGGTACGCTGTGTGTCTGGTCACTGACATGGCCCCAGGAGCTGTTCTGTACTGTATCTGGTTACTTAGTAGTTCTTCTGGAGATCGAACTAAAATGTGCACATTGTGAAGCTGCCATCTTGGCCTGGAAGTCCCAGCCCAAATACTTTTAACATAAGATGTCTAAAGCAGTACAAGAAGGGGGCTCCTAGTTTCAACACATGGAGTGTAGCTGAGATGTTTCCTTGATCTCACCTTGGTCTACAGAGGAAGGTAAGGAGCTCTTAGTGCAGGCCTTGCCTGGTAGGAAACTCACCTGATGTGCTGTAAAATATATTGTAAAGTTGTAATAATTAAAGCAGTATGATACAGCTCATGAGAAACAGATGGGATATTAAAGACATGTTGGATATGTAAAAAATTAGACAGGCAGTATAGTGGAGTACTTAGAGAGTTTAGGATCTCTGAAACCAACCAGGTTTCAGCCTGGTTGGTATTCTTTTCTTTTTTGTTTATTTTTGTTGCATGGGCAGGTGCAGGAAACAAACTCGGGTCTCTGGCATGGCAGGCAAGAATTCTGCCTGCTGAGCCACCATGGCCTGCCCCCTGGTTGGTTTTGATAGCTGGCTTCCCACTTCCTATAGTGTGAACTTGAATAAGTCACTAAGCTCTCTTTTATTTCCTCATCAGTAAAATGAGGACTAATATAGCAACTCATGGAGTGAGGATGAAATGGGTTAATACATGAAAAGTATTTAGCATAGTTCCTGAAACATAATCAGCACTCAGTAATGGTTGGCTATTATTATTGTATGAAAAAGGTAGCATTTCAAACAAAGCAAGACAATGACTTCTTTGGTAAAGCGTGTTAGTACAACTGGTTAGATTTGGGGAAATAAACATTTGATCCCTTCTTTACATTCTACACCAGAATAAAGTCCACTGCATTCAGAACCATAAAAATTCTGTAAGAACATATAGGTCAATATTTATATAATCTTGTAGTAGAGAGGAACTTTCTAAGCATAGACCATAGGGAGAAACCTGGAAGGAAAAGGAAAATGGACATATTTGATTATAATACAAATCAAATACTCCTGGGTTTCAAGACAAAATAAGCAAAACAAAAGCCAAAAAATGACCTACCATAAATAAAGTTACAAGGTGAATGACAAAACTAGGAAAAATATTTGCAACATGTAAGGTAGATCAGGCATAATTTACTTATTGTATAGAGTATAATATACTCTTTATCAATCAATCAATCACATAAGTCAATAACCATAAACCAATCAATAAAAATTTAAAACCTCTGACAGAAATATAAGCATTGGACATTGTGAATAGGAAAATGGTAAAGATAGATAAATAAATAGACACAAAACATGAAAAGAAAATGATGAATCTAATGAGTAATCAAAGGGACACAATTTAAAACGAGATGGTATTTTTCAAATTGGCAATATTTTTTAGTGGCAATATCCAGTATTGATGAAGAGTCAAGAAAATAAATCCTCTCCCTTACTGTTGGCAGAAGTATAAATTGGCGGAACCTCTATGTCAGGTGAATTTTTAATACGTGTCTAGAGAACATAACTTCTGATTTACTTTTACAATTCTAGGAATTTAATTTAAGAAAATATTCTGAAAGGTGAAAAAATTAAATACACCTACAAAGATATTTATTGTAGCATTTAAAATAACATTTAAAAATTAGACCAATATCAAGGTTTATGGTTAAATAAGTGATGAAACATTAGGGGCGGCCTTGAGAAAGAACCTCTCTCTCTGACTGCAGGGTAATAGCTAACTGAGGCCCCTAGCTGCAGCCCTCTGAAATTTCAATGCCGTTTTTGGAGAATCTGGAAAAATACAACATCCATACAATATAGTACTAAATAAGCATTAAAATGATGGAGAAGGAGCATAATATATAATAATATAGGAAGATGTTCCAACTACGTAAAATGTAAAGTGATATACATAAACATGTATATATATAAATTATATGTACAAAATAGGTTAACAAATGGCATTTTGGCATTTGTATGGTCTCATTATTTAGGAAACATAAGTATGAATATATACACCAACACAGAGTATAAATGTAGTTAGCTCTCAGGAGTGAAATTCAGAGTTATTTTTATTTCCTTTTTTCACTTATCCAAACTTATTTTTTTCCCTCTAAGGACATATAGTCACATAATGGTTTTTGTTGATTCTCTTTATAATTCTTTTTTTGCTTTCTATTTCATTTATATCCACTCTGATATTTTTTCCTTCCTTCCTTCTGCTCTCTTTGGCTTTAGCTTGCTCTTTTTTTTTTTTTTTCTAGATCTTCTAGTTTTGAGATTAGGTCTTTGATTTGAAGTCTTTCCTTAATGTAAGCATTTAGAGCTATAAATTTCCCTCTCAGCATTGTCTTCACTGCATCTCATAAGTTTTGGTATATTGTATTTTCATTCTCATTCACTTCAAGATAATTCCACTCCTGATTTCCTTTTTAACCCATTGATTGTTTAAGAGTCCACTGTTTAATTTCCACATATTTGTGAATTTTCCATTTCTTCCTCTGTTATTGATTTCCAGCTTCATTCTTCTGTGATGAGAGAGTATACATTGCATGATTTCAATATTTTTTAAATTTACGGAGACATGTTTTGCTACCCAATATCTGGTCTATCCTGGAGAATGATCCACATGCACTTGAGAAGATTGTGTATTCTGTTGGTGGTGGTGCAGTGTTCTAGGTGTACCTGTTATATCTGGTTAGCTTAGTGTACCATTCAAGTCTTGTACGTCCTTACTGATCTTCTGACTAGATGCTATATCCATTATTGAGAATGGTGTGTGTCATGGAGAGGTTTATGTGTCAACTTGGCCAGTGGTGGTTCCCTGTTGTCTGGTCGGGCAAGCACTGGCCTGTCTGTTGCTATGGGGACATTTCATTGACTTAAATCATGATTATGTCAGCTGCATCCACAGCTGATTGCATATGTAATCAGCTAAGGGGAGTGTCTTCTGCAATGAGTGATGCTTAATCTAATCAGCTGGAGATTTTTAAGGAGGATTCAGAAGAGACAGTCGTTCTTCCTGCTTTGGACGGTGAGCCTCTCCTGCAGAGTTCATCCAGACCCTTCATTGTAGTCACCAGATTCACAGCCTGCCCTACAGATTTGGACTCTTCCATCCCATGGTTTTCCAGCCAGCCTCTCCTGAGGGTTCATTGGAGACTTAATCGAAGTTACCAGGTTGCAGCTTGCCCTACAGACCTTGGACTCTACATTTCCATAGTTACGTGAGACACTTTTATAAATTTTCTATCTACGGATATCTCTTGCTGATTCTCTAGTGAACCCTAGCTAATACACTGTGTTAAAATCTCTTACTATTAACGTGGAATTGTTGATTTCTCCCTTCAAATCTGTCAGTATTTGCTTCATCTATTTTGAGGAGCTGCTGTTAGGTGCATGTATATTTATAATTGTTACATCTTCCTGCTGAATTGTTTCCTTTATCAGTAAATAATGACCATCTTTGTCCCCTGTAACTATTTTTGACTTAAAGTCTATTTTATCCAATATTAGTGTTGCCACCCCCACTCTCTTTTGGTTACTGTGTGCATGGTATACGTTGTTTTCCATCCTTTACCTTCAACCTGCTTCTATCTTTGACTTTAAGGTGAGTCTCTTGTAGGCAACTTACAGTTAGATTATGCTTTTTAAAAATCCATTCTTCCAGTCTCTGCCTTTTGACTGGAGAGTTTAATCCATTTACAATTAAAGTCACTGCCAATAATACAGGACTTTCTTCTCCTATTTTGCTACTTAGCCATTGTAAGTTATACCTATTTTGTCTCTCACTTCCGTTAGATCTACTTTTACATTTATTTGCTTTTTTGTGTTGTACCATATTGAATGCCTTCTCATTTATATCTGGATATATTTTTCATCTGTTTTCCTTGTGGTTACCATGGGGTTAAAATTGAACATCCTAAATATAAAAAATTGTAATTGGTTTGATACCAACTTAACTTTAGTAGCATGCACATATACTTTTCCTGTGCCCCTCAGTCCCCTCACCATTCTTTCTGTACTTGTAATCACTTCTATCTTTGTACATCATATTTCCAAAGACCTAGGTTTATCATTACTTTTTTATGCATTTGTATTTTAGCACCTGTAGGAAGAAGTGGAATTACATACCAAACAATGCAATACAATAATACCGACACTTATAATTATCCAAATGGTTACCTTTTATTTTTTTGTATGCTGCTTTGAACCACTGTCTCGTGTCCTTTTCTTTCAGTCTGAAGTTCTTTCAGCATTGCCTGTAGTGCACTAGTGGTGATGAATGCCCTTGGCTTTTGTTTATCTGATATCAGAGAATGTCTTAATCTCTCCCTCATTTTTGAAAACAACTTAGCGGGCAGTTGTTTTCCTTCAGCACTCTAAGTATTTCAACCTACTTTCTTCTTGCCTCCATGGTTTCTGATGAGAAATTGGCACCCAATCTAATCGTGACTCCCTTGTACATAACACGTCACTTTTCTCTTGCAGCTTTCAGAACTCTCTCTTTGTCCTTTGCATTTGAGAGTGTAATCGATATACGACAGGGTGTGTTTTTCTTAATATTTATCTTAGTCAGTGTTCTCTTAAGTTCTTGGATGTACATATTCACATCTTTTGCTGCGTTTGGGAGGTTCTCTGTCATTTTTTTGACAATTTCTTCTGCCGCTTTCTCGCATCCTTCTTCTCCTGGGACTCCCATAATGCATGTATTGATGCCCTTGACAGTGTCCCAGAAGTATCTTAAGCTATTTTCACTTATAATATATATTTTTTCTTTCCGCTCCTCAGTCTGATTCATTTCTTGTCTTCATGTTCTCTGATTCTTTCTTCTGCCAAGTCCAATCTGCTTTGAAACCCTCATGGGATTTTTTTTTTTTTTTTTTTTTGTATTTCAGTTATTATGGTTTTCAATTTCAGTAGTTCTGTTTGATTTCCTTTTACATTTCTATCTTTTTACTAAGTTTCTCATTCATTGTTTTCCTGATATCCTTTCATTGTTTCTCTGTACTTCCTTCATCTCCTTGAGCATTTTTAAGATCATTTTTTAAAAGACTTTGCTACATCTACATTCTCACCTTCTTTGTTGGTGTTTTCTATATATTTATCCTCATGCTTTGTTTTAAAATATTAACTGTGGGATTTACACCCTGCAATGTCTGTTTCCTGGTTTTGTAGCCTGCTGGTGATAAGACAGAGATTTTCTTAAACTTCAACACTCCTATCAGGAAAGCTTGCCCAAGGCAAATGCAGTATGCAGACTCTTCTTATTCTTTATAAGGGCCTTTGCCTTATTTTGAGCTTTTGTTAGTTGTTTTGAAGTCCCCCCATTATAGGAGTTTGGGTGTCCACTCAACTTCCTAGGAAACAGACCTCCCTCTCCCCAGGAAGACATTGTCCCAGGCTGTCTGCCTCTATAGTTTTTTATACTCTTCTTGTTGTGTCACACTTCTCTTGTCTGGGAGAAGGATCACCCCAAAGAGGGCTTTCCCAGGTCAGACTTTCCCAGCCCATACAGGACCAGGCACCCACAAAGGGACTGAGACTGACTCCAAAGTGCCCTGGGGCATGGATCAGGAATTGCACTGAAATCCCCTCTGATGACTCCCCAAAGCTTTCCTGGCCTGCCCAGAAAATGCAGCCCTTTGACTAACAGTTCCCTACAGCCCTGAGGAAGTGCTATGTCTTTAAATCTCCAGCAGTTCCTCCCTTCTTTGTGAAGAGTTGAAACAATGGCTGCTGCCATGTTTGTTGGGCAAATTGAAACAGTAGCTGCCATCACAGCCATGACCCAGTGATCTGAACTAGCTAATTGCTAATCAAAAGCGATTAATCATGATCAGCAATCAGCTGCCCACCCTTGTTCTTGGGGAAAAGGATTTTTAAGTCCCCTTCTGTCATCAGCAGCTTGCCAGGAACTAGATCCCTTATCAGCCTGCTGTGAGCATGGGAATGGGTGCTAATAGTTGCTTAGCAAAGAGAGCAATTTACAGTTTTTTACAGTAATTTATCTGTCTCTTCCTCTTGCTCTGAGTCCTGGAGCTACCTACTCCACCATCCTCCCCAGAAGTCTAAACATATCTATATCTTTTGGGGATTCACAATTCAATCCACTACATCATGCTTGTGACTTTTTCCTTCTCTAGTCCTTTCAAACATAACTTCACACATCTTATTGCCTCTAGGCACCAATATATGGCATATTGTTGAATGGACAAACCCTTGATTTTGTGTGCACCAGAATTACATAAGGATGATCTCAAAAAGAAGTTGCCCTAAACCCAGCCATGAAGATTTTAATTCAGTAAGTCTAGGGTAGTACCAAGCAGTAGGGCTTAAGTGGTCCTCAAGTTTCTGAGCACTTTGCAATAGCCTGGGGAGTAGTACAAAATGTATATGCCCAGATACCACTTTAGGCTCAGTGCAAATTTGTTCAATAAATGAGGGTAGGGATGTATCATCTTGTTTGCTCTTAAGTCCCTAATTCAGGGTCTAACATGCACCAGCAGAGTGGCCTAGCATGGCTGTACACATTGAACAACTCCAGTAGGAACACCATTTACATGGATTATTAGCTTGTATAAGCATTCAATAAATATTGAGCAAATGAATGGGTGACTGGGAAAGTCTTTCTAATACATACTACTTCCTTCCAAGTTGCAAAAAATTTTAAGGATTAAAAACAGACTGAAATTAGGAAAGCCTCTTGTAGAAGACTGAATTATGCTTCCCAAAGATGTCCACATGCTAATCTCCTGAACCTGTTACTATGTTACCTGACAGAGCCAAAAGAATTTTACAGATGCAATTAAGTTAAAGATCTTGAGATGGAGAGACTTCCCTGGATTTTCCAGTTGGATCCAATGTAATCATAAGAGTCCTTATAAATGATATAGAGAGGCAGGAAAGTCAGAGTTAGAGAATGAGATGTGATAAAGGAAGCAGAGTTCAGAGCATTATTATTGCTGGAAAGGGACCATCAGCCAAGGAATGTTGGCAGCCTCTAGAAGCTGGAGAAGGCGAGGAAATGGGTTCTCCTCTAGAACCTCTGTAAGGAACATTGTACTGTTGACCCCTTAATTTTATCCCAGTGAGACCCATTTCTGAATTCTGACCTCCAGGACTGTAAGATAATATATTTTAAGCCACTGAGTTTGTGATGATTTGTTACAGCAGCATTAGGTAACTAATAGACCCTTCTAGGGATGATAGGTGGAAGAGATTTCAGGCAGGGGTGCATTAGTTTTCTGTTGCTGTGTAACAAATAACCACAAACCTAGCAGCTTAAAACTGCAAGCATTTATTATTGCACCATTCCATAGGACATGTTCTCAAACAGAGCTTGACTTGTTCTCTGCTTCGTGTTCCACAAAGCTATAATCAAGTTGCTGGTCAGACTGGGCTTTTTGGGAAAGAATTGCTTCCAAGTTCATTGAGGTTGACAGACAGATTCAGTACCTTGGGGTTGTAGGGCTGAGGTTGCCACATTCTTGCTGATTGTTAATTGACAGCTGCCACTCCCAGCAATTGGAAGCTGTCTGCTTTCCTTAACATGTGGGTCCCTCTAACTTTAAGCCAGCAACCATATGTCAAATCATTTTTGTGCTTCAAATCTCTGACTTCCTCTTCTGTGACCATCGGAGAATACTCTGCTTTTAAAGGGCTCATGTGATTGAATCAGGCCCACTGGAAAATCTCCCTCTGCCATGGATGATGATAATCATGTGATGTCTCATCATAATCACAGTTTCCATCCACAGTCAAAGGGGAGGAGATAATGAAAGGGCAAGTGTCTTTGGAGGTCATTTTGAGAATTTGGCCTACCACAGGGAGCTTCAAGTATGACATGGTCAACATAAATAATAATGATTTTCCCAGCCCAGTCAGAAGGCCATCTGTGGGTGGTTATGTCAGGTGTCCCAATGAGCAGCCACTGGAGTTCTATGTCCAGAATGGGGCTATGTTAGTTTGTGAGCTGCCAGAAAGCAATATACCAGAATTGGAACAGCTTTTATAAAGGGTAATTTAATAAGTTACAAGTTTATGGTTCTAAGGAAGCGAAAGTGGCCACATTAAGGCACCAACAAGAGGTTACTTTTACTCAAGAAAAGCCAATGGGTCTAGAACGTCTCTGTCAGCTGGGAAGTCATGTGGTTGGCATCTCCTGGTCCCTTGCTCTTGGGCTCCATTGCTTTCAGCCTCTGTTCCTGTGGGGGTTCCTCACTTTACTTCTCCAGGGCTGGCTTTCATCTCTTGGCTTCCCTTCGCTCTCTCCAGGTTCTGGCTTTCTTTTTTTTTATTTTTATTTTTATTTTTATTTTTTTTAATAATTTTTTATTAATTAAAAAGAAATTACAAGAAAGAAACACAAACATCCGTAATATATGCTCATTCCGTTCTACATATATAATCAGTAATTCACAATATCATCACATAGTTGCATATTCATCATCATGATCATTTCTGAGAACATTTGCATCAATTCAGAAAAAGAAATAAAAATACAACAGAAAAATAAAACAAAAACAGAAAAAGAAAAAAATTTTTTACATACCATATTCCTTATCCCTCCCTTTCATTGATCACTAGTATTTCAAACTGAATTTATTTTAACATTTTTCCTCTATTATTTATTTATTTATTTATTTTTTTCCTGAATCTACTATGTGCTTTTATTTTTTTATCCAATTTTTTTTAATTAATCAAAAAAGAAAAGAAATTAACACAACATTTAGAAATCATTCCATTCTACACATGCACTCAGTAATTCTTAGTATCATCACATAGATGTATGATCATCATTTCTTAGTACATTTGCATCGATTTAGGAAAAGAACTAGCAAAACAGCAGAAAAAGATATAGAATGTTAATATAGAGAAGAGAATTAAAATAATAATACTAATAAAAAATATATATATATAAAAAAAGGAAAAAGAAAAAAAACAAAAACAAAAGATACAAACAAACAAAAAACCATATTTCAGGTGCAGCTTCATTCAGTGTTCCAACATAGTTACATTACACTTAGGTATTATTGTGCTGTCCATTTTTGAGTTTTTGTATCTAGTCCTGTTGCACCGTCTGTATCCCTTCAGCTCCAATTACCCATTATCTTACCCTGTTTCTAACTCCTGCTGGTCTCTGTTACCAATGATATATTCCAAGCTGATTCTCGAATGTCGGTTCACATCAGTGGGACCATACAGTATTTGTCCTTTAGTTTTGGGCTAGACTCACTCAGCATAATGTTCTCTAGGTCCATCCATGTTATTACATGCTTCATAAGTTTAGTCTGTCTTAAAGCTGCATAATATTCCATCGTAGGTATACGCCACAGTTTGTTTAGCCACTCGTCTGTTGATGGACACTTTGGCTGTTTCCATCTCTTTGCAATTGTAGATAATGCTGCTATAAACACTGGTGTGTAAATGTCCGTCTGTGTCTTTGCCCTTAAGTCCTTTGAGTAGATACCTAGCAGTGGTATTGCTGGGTCGTAATCCATTCTGCCATTCTATGTCTTTTGATTGGGAAATTCAGTCCATTAACTTTTAATGTTATTACTGTTTGGATAATATTTTCCTCTACCATTTTGGCTTTTGTATTATATATACCATATCTGATTTTCCTTCTTTCTACACTTTACTCCATACTGCTCTCTTCTGTCTTTTCATATCTGACTCTAGAGCTCCTTTTAGTATTTCTTGCAGAGCTGGTCTCTTGGTCACAAATTCTCTCAGTGACTTTTTGTCTATAAATGTTTTAATTTCTCCTTCATTTTTGAAGGACAATTTTGCTGGATATAGAAGTCTTGGTTGGCAGTTTTTCTCTTTTAGTAATTTAAATATATCATCCCACTGTCTTCTAGCTTCCATGGTTTCTGCTGAGAAATCTACACATAGTCTTATTGGGTTTCCCTTGTATGTGGCAGATTGTTTTTCTCTTGCTGCTTTCAAGATCCTCTCTTTCTCTTTGACCTCTGACATTCTAACTAGTAAGTGTCTTGGAGAACGCCTATTTGGATCTATTCTCTTTGGGGTGCGTTGCACTTCTTGGATCTGTAAATTTAGGTCTTTCATAAGAGTTGGGAAATTTTCAGTGATAATTTCTTCCATTAGTTTTTCTCCTCCTTTTCCCTTCTCCTCTCCTTCTGGGACACCCACAACACATATATTTGTGCGCTTCATATTGTCATTCAGTTCCCTGATCCCCTGCTCAAGTTTTTCCATTCTTTTCCCTATAGTTTCTGTTTCTTTTTGGAATTCAGATGTTCCATCCTCCAGTTCACTAATTGTAGCTTCTGTCTCTTTAGATTTACCATTGTAGGTATCCATTGTTTTTTCCATTTTTTCTTCTTTGTCCTTCACTCCCATAAGTTCTGTGATTTGTTTTTTCAGATTTTCTATTTCTTCTTTTTGTTCAGCCCATGTCTTCTTCATGTCCTCCCTCAATTTATTGATTTGGTTTTTGAAGAGTTTTTCCATTTCTGTTCGTATATTCAGCATTTGTTGTCTCAGCTCCTGTATCTCATTTGAACTATTGGTTTGTTCCTTTGACTGGGCCATATCTTTAATTTTCCGAGCGTCATCCATTATTTTCTGCTGGTGTCTGGGCATTTGATCAGATTTCCCTGGGTGTGGGACCCGGCTGGTTGAAAGGTTTTTCTGTGAAATCTCTGGGCTGTTTTTCTTTTCCTGCCCAGTAGGTGGCACTCGTGGCGCTCGTCTGTCTGCGGGGCCCACTAGTTAAAGATGCTGTGGCTCCTTTAACTTGCCAATCCGAATCTCGCAGTCGGCCTGGGAAACTGCGCGTGGAGGGGGTGGGTCGCCGGCCGCCGCGGCTTGGGGGACTGCCGGTCCAAATTGCCCAGCTGGCCCGAGATGCCAAGCATGGCGGGAGGGCCCCACTATCCAACGTTCCCAGTCAGACCCGGGAGCCACGTGCGTGGAGGGGACCCCAGTCGCCAGCCGCCCCGGCCAGGAAAACGCGCGCCCCTCAGGTATCTCACCGCAGCGGATTCTCCCTGCCCATTCAGCCGTTCCAGAATGGGGTACGCTGTCTTTTTGGTCTCTGTCGTGGCTCCGGGAGCTGTTTCGTATTGTTTCTGTTTCTTTAGTTGCTTTTCTGGAGGAGGAACTAAGACCCGCGCGTCTTACTAAGCCGCCATCTTCTCCGGAAGTCGGTTCTGGCTTTCTTAACATCTCATGACATCATCTGCTGGGCTCCAAGCATCTCTAAACATCCATCCATCTCTGCTCTCCACATGTCTGCATCTGTGTCAGCTCTGCTCTGAAGTTTCTGTTGGCTCTGAGGCTTTTGTTGTTTCCCCAGGTTCTGTCCTTTCTGTCAGCTCTGACTCTCTCCAAAATATTTCTTCTTTTAAAGGATTCCAGTAAACTAATCAAGACCCACCTAGAATCAGTGGAGTCACATCTCCATCTAATTAAAAGTTAATACCCACAACTGGGTGTGTCACAGCTCCATGAAAATAATCTAATCAAGAGGTTCCAATCTTCATTATTGAATCAGGATTAAAAGAAAGGGTTGCTCCCATAAGATTGGATCAGTATTAAAACTTGCCTTTTCTAGGGTACAGAATAACACTTTAAAACTGGTGCAGGGGCTCTACCCTTATTAGATGCAGATGAATGGCTAAAAGGGTTTTAGGTTGTACTTGAGGATGGAGAATGATGGGGGCTGAAATAAAAGTGCAAAATAAAATTATTCTCAGGTTTTAATCACTAGGACTTTCTCTTTCACACGTGCTTGATTTTCAGATCACTCAATTTCATTAGCATTCACTGAGTCCTGCAGAAATGTCTGTGGCCTACCACAAGGGCTTGAGTCAAGGGCTATTTCCTAACTTTCCTCCCTCATTGCTTTTCTGCCCTCTTCCAGGCCCAGCCACTCCCCTATTAGTAGGCTAAATGGATACATGTTTTGGCCTGCACCAAATATAATCAAAGTCCCATTTTGAGATCAGATTCCCATATAAATCAAAGTACTGTAAAACAAAACAAAACAAAACAATAGGAAAGAGACCACAGAATGTTTAAAATCTTCTTGAAGTTGGATTCCTACACAGTTGACTAAGCTGATTCATTTCTGTGGTTCCATCACTGAAGCTCTCATGAAGATTTGCTCATTAGCAGAGATCAGCTGTTACTTTCACATTCTTCACTTTCTCTTAAAACCTCGCCTCTGACATACTTCACAAGATTATTCTACTTTGAATTCTTGATTTTTTGTCTGATATTTGCTCACTCCCTAAAATGGAAGTCTTTGGCTCCTCTGTCTTAAAAGCAATTTGATTTGATCATTAGGTTTTTAATACCCCTTCCCCACCCCTTTTCTTTCCCCATGAAATTTTGAGGAGCTTTGCGTGGGGATGATTACATAATGCCTCGTCAATAACCTTCCATCATACATTTTTAAAAAGGAGTATTCTGGGAACTTTTATGTTTATAAAAAGCTGTTAAGAATTCAATTTGAAAATATGAACACAAAATGCAAGCTCAGGGTTATTCCAGTGGAAGTTTCTTTGTGACACTGTGAAGTCAGAATGAGACCACATTTCTTCTGCTGTCACCCTTCTTGCCCTTTGTTCTAAGATGATGGTATTCACTTTGATGCAAATCTTTGACCATTTACCAACTCCACATGGCTATCATGGTTGTGAGTAATAGTGGTGGGGTTTGATAGTATACGAAGAATCCAGGGTAGCTGAATTCTCTCTGTTCTTCAAGTGTGCCTTCTCTCATGGGGTTCCCAGGGGAACAAGAAAAATGAGAATCCATTTAGCATTTTATTACTGATTGTGCCAGGGTCCAATTTTCCCACAGTGAAACACCCTTGGAAAGCTTGAAGGGCACATGCTTTAGACTTAAATCTTAAGCAGTCTATCCTCCTTCCACTCCAGACCTTAGTGTGTCCGTATGGAGAAGAGGAGGGAAAGGGAGGACAACATGGCAAGGTCTGATCAAAGAGTCAAGCCCTGGCTCCACAGACTCACTCAGCTACGGGAAGAAAGGTAGTGGGGGTGTATGACTTTGGGATATACTTCCCTCCACTCTCTCACTTATTCAACACTGGCTTCTTTCCACCTCAAAAATGAATCAAAGATGTTTTTTCTGTATATCTTTGGCCTTCGCATTTGTTAGCAATGTTTTTTCCCAAGACAGTGACTTCCTCCGTATCATTCAGATCATAACTTAGATGTTATCTCCTCCGTGAGCTCTTTTGTGATCCAACCTGACACATCCCTTCAGACCCTATCCATGTATAAGCCTATTTTATAATCTCGATAGCACTTATCAACGGTTTGTGCAATCCTGTTAAAATGTCAACTCTTTCAGACAGGGGTACTGTCTTTTCCATTTCTTTATCTCCAGAACCTAAAACATCACTTGGCACCTGGTAGACACTCAGCAACTGGTTGTCTGTGACCCCATTCACCAGTAAGCACAACACAACTAATACCCTAATAGCTGGCCAATCAAATCAGGCTTACTTCTTTTACAGAAGGAGTGAGGAGGAAGGTGAAAACTTTTTGTATTCATTATCTATTTCTATATAACAAATAACCCCAAAATGTAGTGGTTTAAAACAACAAATACTTATCTCAGTTTCTATGGTCAGGAATTCAGAACCTACTTAGCTGGCTCAGGGTCTCTTATGAGGTTGCAACCCTTACGGGGCTGCATCTAAAGTCTTAATGAAGCCGGAGGAAGCAATTCCAAGAAGGCTCACTCACATGGCTCTTGGCTGGAGGACTTAGTTCTCTGTGGGCAGTTGACAGGAGGCCTCATTTCCTTATTGGCTTTTGGCAGAAAGTCTTAGTCCTTCATCACACAGACCTTGCCACAGGGCCCTGTAAGTGCCCTCACAACATGGCAGCTGGATTACCTTGTAGTCTGTGAACTAGAGAGCAAGGTAGAAGTCAGAAAGTCTTCTATGACCTAGCCTCAAAAGTGACATGGTATCATTTCTATTTATTCTATTTATCACACAGACCAATCCTGGTATATTGTGGGAGGGAATGATGCAAGACTGTGAATACCAGAAGGAGAGGATCATCAGGGGCTCTGATGATCCAAACGTTTCTTCACCCCTACATTACCTGGATTTTTTTCTGTCGGTAGTATTGACTCGCTGTGGTAGATTAGTCTAGAGCAGAGTGAAGGAAGTAAGGACTGGAAATTTAACCATTGACTGTGAATTTTAGAGGTGGAAAAAGATGCTCAGGAAGTGAGCCTGGATTAAAGATGCCGAGAAGAATTCCAGGTTTCCATGTGGACGAAAGTATCTGGAGAGAATGATAATAGATAACTGTGTCAATCGTAAAAGCTCATTGGCAAGAGATGAGGGAGGCCACACAATATAGCAGGAGAGTGCTGTTTCAGTTTGCTAAGGCTGCCAGAATGCAACGCATAAGAGATGGACAGGTTTTTATAAGGGTGTTTATTTAGTTACATATTTACAGTTCCTCAGAGAAAAGGAAGCTGGCTTTCCTCTGGTTTTCTCTGTCACATGGGAGGGTATATGGAGACATTTGCTGGCCTTCTCTCCTGGCTTCTGGGTTCAAACTGCTTTCCCTGGGGCATGTCCTTTCTATATCTCTAAACATCTGGGTCTGTGTTGGCTCTGAGCTCTGAACCGAGTTGTGCTGTGCTATGCTGAGCTAATTCTCTCTCTTCTGGCTCTTCCTTTAAAGCCTGATCAAATTAAGACATCATTCATTGTGGAAAGCACTCCCCTTAGCTGTCTGCAGATGTAATCAGCCATAGATGAAATTCACATGCTGACAGTTTAAGTCCACTGCAACAGAACAACTGGGCGCCATCTCCTGGCCAAGTTGACACTTGAGCCTAACTGCTACAGGTGCCATACAAGGGGAAGGAGCCCAGCGATCAGGATCCATGGACAGACTATGTTTGAAGATTAAGTCAGAAAGAAATCCAGAAAGTCTACAATGAAATATCAAGCTCAAGCCCCATACTTGAAGTTCCAAAACAAGACTCTGATCTTGCACAGAGTTTCACCAAATCTTTTACTGGTTCTTGGTCACCCAACCCCCATTCTTTTGCCCTCAAAAAATGATTCCAAAGCTGACTGCTCACCTCCATTTTCTGAGCCACTGAAGAGTCTCAGCCTTTTCATCTGTTTGAGAAATTTGAAGTCAATGTTCTTTTTTTTTTTTTTTACTAACTCCCTTCCTGTAGTCAAGGAAGGTGTGCAAATATTTCATACTAAACAAAAACCTCTAGGAACTGTTCAACATCTCTATTCCCTTTGTCATCCAAACTCCACAGACAAGGCTAAACAGCCTTTATACTTCTTCACATCTTGTTTTCTCCTTGACTCTCATAAATTTGTTATGACTTTCAGTGAGGTCAACAATAGTATCCAGATTTTAGACTCCAGGAGCTTTTTCCAGCCTTACCGTCCAGGGTCTTTCTACTCTACACAGCGTGGACATCCATGAACCACACCGTCTTTACTGAGCTCTTTTTGCCCTTAGCTCTCGTGATATCACTTCAAACTGCATCTTCTCCTTTCTCTCACTGCTGTTTCTGCAAACTCGTTAAATGTTCTGCCTTTGGAACACTGCTCGTTTCACTCTACAAGCTCCTTCAGGAAAATCCAGTGCCCTCTCACTAAATTGTGACTTATACTTTTGATGGCCACCTAGGTCATCTGCCTAGACCTTTCCCTGGAGCTTCAGACTTCTATGGTCGCTGTCAATCTGACTTCTCATTATGGATATCCCCAGACATTGCACACTCAGTTATCCACAACATCACGCATCACCTTCCTCCCTAAATCTGCTTCTCATAACACATTTGCCATCTCATTGGTTGGCAGCACTATCTATCCAGGCCTATGCAAGAAATTGGGTATCATCTATGATGGTTTTCTTTCCCTCATCCCTCCTATTCAGTCACGCACCAAACCTGCTGGGTTTACTTCTTTGACATTTAGTGATTACTTCCCACTCTACCGTAGTTCAGGCTATTGCTGTTTCTTTCTTGATTACTGCAACAGCCCACGGCTGAACTCCCCTTTTTCTCTCTCCTGCCAGAGTGCTCTATCTGCAAGCACAGATTTGACGGTGCCATATCCTAGATTGAAATCCTTCAGCGGTTTCCCATTGTCTTCAGTCTAAAGTGAAACTTATATCACATTGCACACAGCATCATCTATGAATTGGTGCCTGCCTTCCTGCTCTCTGGTTTCATCTTCTTGTATTTCCAGTAATAATGAATCGCATGTAATTGCACAAACACACCAACCACACTGCTTTTTTTTTCCTCCTGGCTTCGGGTCATGCTAAAACTTCCTCATGTAATACGTGCTTCCCTTTTGCCTCACTAATCCCTACTCCTCCTCTAAAATATACCTCAGGCTAACCTCTTCCAGGGTGACTTAGCTGACCACTTCTGTCTGCTCTGACAGTCCAGGCACCTTTGCCCTAAGCTCCTTTATAGCCTTCCACATTTTCTGACATTGCACTCACTCTGTCTTCCCACAGGTTTCTGAACTCGCTGAAGGAAAAGAATGGACCTTTCCTCCCTGTATCCTCAACACTTCTCTCAGTTCTAGGCGCATTAGAGGCCTCTGTAACATCTTTGCTGATAAATTGAATGAACTGCCTGAGAGACTTTTCCCCACTTTCTACTGTAATGTCAGAACTGAAGATTGTCTCTCTCCCCATGCTTCAAGGGAATTAATTAAAAAGTAGGTATTTACAGGGACTCAATCTCATGTCAGCACCAAAGATTGCACAGGACATGACCTTGCAGAAGCTGTAAAGCCTGAGGCAATATTGAAGCATAATGTCTTAGGAGGCCGGGACACTCGTGTGGATGCTGACAGGGCTGTGGTACATGGAAGTTGGGAAGGACAAACCCACACTGACCTGAAAGCGAAGATGCAAGTGAGAATGAGTGCAGACCTGTGACCACTTCAACTAAGGCTACATTTTTTTTTTTTTAGTACAATTCATTTTATTATATTAATGCAGGAAAGCATTTCCAGTTTATTTCCAATTGCAATTTGAGAACAAACTGGCCTAAAATTTATAATCTTTAATATTTGTGGTGATCACCAACAAATGTGTAAGAATATAAAAAATGAATTAACTCAGTAGTATCTCAAATTCAATGCACAAGAATCTTTTCTTTCTAAAATTTTCCATTTTTAAAAACTGCAGCGCAACCAAAAATCTGTTCATTGAAAACTCTTATGTGATAAAATAATATATTTCAGTTGATTAAAAATAGAATGTAAAAATATTACATTTCTCCAAATACCATTCATTTCATTCTGTTTTGTGTTTCCTACCATCCATCCACAGGTCGATCAAAATACAAATGCATGCAAAAAAAACAATGTATTATTTGAAATGAAACAGAATTAAGAACAGCAAAAGTCAGAGTTAACTTGAGGTAAGTTTTACTTTCAAGAGTAAACATCACAGTTGTAAGAAATGACTCTTTTTCCACAGTCATTAAAATGTGTATTTTCATGGAATCCTTATTTCAGGAGTCTAAAATCAAGTTAAAATTCCATGCTTTCTAGAATATTAAATACCATGCAGTATTAAAAAAAAATAGGGTTAGCTAACTTTAAAAGCAGAATTCACTTATTTTTTGCTTTCTATCCAATTAAAAATAAGTTCATTAAAATCATTGACATGTTGCATTTATTCTGAAATGTTACTAAAACGCTAATATAAATGTAAGTATCTGTAATTAACTTAACCATTCATACCCAAATAATATATTGGCAAAATGTTCAAATAAAAGAATCATCCAGAGTATGTGTAGTACTAAGGAGCTAAGTTTCCCAGACCTAACACAGAGTAGGCCAAATAATGGAATTCACACACTGCTTGTCTGGGGAGGAAAAGTGCCATATCTTTCTCCAAAACTGAAAGTTCTTAAACTGAGTCAAAGTGGACCATCAAACTGAAATGGTCAGCCAGCCAGGCTCAGAGGCTGTGAGCTTCTCGCCTTGCCCAGGCTGCAGGCCCACCTGAACCTCAGCCTTTAATGTTCTCACACTGCAGAGAGGGGCAGGATGGAAGCCATTCAGAGCCTGATGAAATGGAATCGTAAACTCCCACTTTCTGTCACCTGTCAACTTCCTATAATTCAAATCACCCTTGAATAAAATTAAATTGGCCTGTTGTAGTTCAGCATATAAGTCAGGGGCAACCTGAGCCATTGTAGAGTATTCATGAGGTAGAGTCCAAAACATGTGATCTTGGTAGACCCATCTACCTGTTCTGATATAGTTTTCCCATTCAGCCCCACACTTGGACATCCACTTATGGCTAGAACGCTTCATTTGTGCAATTAACCACTTAAAATCATGTATAGTAGTATCAGAAACAAACCATGGGATAGTTTTTCCATAAAAATGGATCTCAGTGGTCAGTTTAGAGGACAAGAAGAAGTCAGCTAATACTAAATCTGTAACAAGTTCAAACCCAGAATTATCCAGAACAATATCCACTCTAACAACAGATGTATTTTCTCTTATTTTCTTGCAATTGCTAAGCAATGACCAAAGATGCTCCACGTCATTCACTAAAACACAAGGTTTTAGGTCTTCCAAACAATTTATTATATTGTTCTTCTGAGCACTAGTTTCCCCTCCTGATAGTGATAGATCACACTTATTTCCCCACAGTGAAATCTGCAGAAATTTTAAAAACTCATTTTTCAGCTGATTTTCATCTAGGTCTTCAATAGTGCTCAACAACTCTTGCAGGTGAGTACATAATGCAACGGTAGATTCCTGCGACTGAAAGAAACTTTGGTCTTTGGATTCTTTAAATACATCCAAGTCATCGATTGGTGGACTCTGGATAACTGCTTCATGAATTCTGCCATACATGTAGCATTCTACAAACAACCAAGGTGAGTGAAACCACCTTGGTTTTCCATCCCTTTCATTTAAAAGACTCTGTTGATAGTCTAGGTACTGATTCCATATGTCAGTATCAACAAATTTCTCAACCAAGGGGACAATTGGTTTATCTGTTTGTAATTCATTCCGTAGTTTAGGAAGAAGAGAAATAGCTTTCTTTTCAGCTTCCAGGCCTTTCTCTCCATGTTTCTCAAAAAATTCATTTTTATGTCGATGCAATGTATCAATAGCCTTAGTTAAGATCTGTGGTATTCTGTCTTTAATTGTAAGATATGCAAATGATCCTATGTCCTGGCCAGAGAGGGACTTCGGAGGCCCTGCCATCCTTCCGCGATTCCGAACCCACCAAGCTGGGTTCACCAGCCGCAGCCAGAGAGGCAGGCGGTCCCGCTGTGAAGCCTAAGGCTACATTTTACAGAACTTTCTCTCAAAAAGGTGTGGTCACATGACTAAATTCTGGCCAACAGGACTTAAGTGGAAATGGTAAGCTGAAGTAACATGCGCTTAAATGAACCACATGAACTTCGCTTTCCTCTCTATTGGCCAGAACGTGGACATGATGACTGGAGCTGGAGCAGCCATCTTGGTCATGAGATAATTGTGAATGTGGCCACTCCTGGAAGAGCAACAAAGTAGGAAGCATCAGGGCAGATGGCATCATGCCACTCTACTCTGGCTTTGGGTCACCTATTTCAGACTTTCACATGAGAGAAAAGCAGAGTTCTATCTTGTTAGAGCTATTTTTGGTCATTTGAAGCCAAAATTAATCTTAAGAAGTATAGGCAGTTTATAAAATATTCCCAGGGAGTTTTGAGTTTCTTAATGTCTTACAATTCAATTCTATTCTTGGACTTGAAAGTGTACCAGTTTTACTCATTCAAGGTTTTACTCATTCAAGATTTGTGGAGGATGAAGCCTCCATACAGGCAGAGTGAGCTTGGGCATAGACAATTGTTGGAGATAGATACCTCAAGAAAATTCTTTGGCCATTTGAAGAAAGATACTACTGGAGACTGCTTTCATGGCTTCTGATAGAGTTACATAGTCTGTGTTGGCCAATACACTCTTCTTCCAGGGATGATTGTGGAGTTAACTCAGCCTGGTATGGTATAGAGCAACAGGCAAAACTGACCAGTGAAGGGAATGGGATGGTAATTATGGGGTTCACAGACCAGTTTTTGGTGCATGGAGTTTCCTGGAATAGTCAAGAAGTGCTGAAGACCCTCCAGACCATCTCATGAATACATTTTACCACTTGAAGATGCATTTGATTTAACTAACAACATTTTGGGGGAGGAAATACTTCCTGGAAAGCTGCAAGCCCATCAGTCATCTGTACTTCAGTGATAATTGCTTTAATCAGATCAACAATTAGCAGTGGTCAACTTCAAAGGAATGGAGTTTGCAGGAAAGAAATGGTGATGTGAAATAGCTGGCAACTCATTCAGAAGAAGACAGACTTTCTACAGGGACTTCACATTTGAGAGAGGCTAAAAGCTCGCCTGGCTGGGAGGAAAGGAGTGTAGGAAGGGCTGGAGAAAGAGTTGGTCCGCTTCCCGGTTTGGCTCAGGGCTCTGTCAGGGCCAGTGTGCACTGAAAATTACCTCCAAGTTGCCTTTGGCATGTCTTTGGTGCCTGAGATTGCCAGAGTTGCAATGCCAGGACTTGTCTGGAAACTATAAACCATGATGCATTCTGGTTTGCCTTGGCCCAGGAGTTGATGGTGACAGCCATTTAGTGGGAGCTTTCAATCGAGGAAACTGGGGCTCAGTGAAGTTAGATAACACACACCGGTCACAAATGGCCCTGATCCTACTTGGTCTGACCCCAAAATACAGATAATTTGAGGGCAGGCCAGCCAAGGATCTTTCCATTCAACATCCTTTCATTCTTTCCAGGAACTGGTAGAAATGAAAGAAGGAGCAGGGGAGAAGTTCCATTTTCCTATTGCCAAAGCTCCTCCTCTGACTTGACCTCTGCCCCATGGCTCCCTCACCTTTTCCCTCCCCATCGCTTCTGTGGTTCTCAGAGATTTTCAGTGGTTCACAAGTTTGTTTAGGAAAATTTTGAAAATACAGATTTCAGGCCCAAAACCCTGGACAGCTTTGAAGATTGTGATCTGCAGCCCAAACTAAGTATAGGATGAGGAAAACCTCAAAAATCTCCTTCTCAGATACATAGACCCCCAGTGTGTGCAAGTCCTTTGTAATCCGAGAAAGTACGAACCCTGGGTATTAAGCTTGATTGAGAAAAATACCATCCCCTTCTTTTGTCTGATGTCTGACTGAAAAGTTAATTATTTTAACAGACCAGGAAACAATTTGGAATGTCTTCCTTAAAATGCTACTGGGGATCTTTCAAAAGTTTATTCCCCTTGGAAAATAAGGAAGCAGTTTTGTTGGCTGAGGAAAGCATTAAAAAATCAGTGAAGTTTGCCTTGTTCTTCCTTCATCTCTGCTTTCCTCTAAACAGGTACCTAGACTATCATCCGGGCCCATGGATGCTTCAAACACTGCCATCTGTATTGGTTCCTAACCTTCAGCTTTATTTCATTACATTTCTCTCCTCTTTCTACCTTCTTCAGCCCCAGATTCAACTCAAATGCAAATATCCTCATGTTTGCTGGAGCCAAGAGGGCAGCCACTTGTAAAGCAAGCCAACAAATGAATGACCTTGGAGGTGCTAGTGACTTCACATATTCCCTGAAGGATGTCACACTGCCTGAGCTTTCACCCACTCTGTTTTCTTACAGGGTTGTGCAATCTTAGTAAAAGGCTTATGCTAAGGTATGTGTTCTAGTTTGCTTAGCTGCCAGAATGCAATGTACCAGAAATGGAATGGCTTTTAAAAAGGGGAATTTAATAAGTTACAAGTTTACAGTTCTGAGGCTGAGAAAATATCCTAGTTAAAACAAGTCTATAGAAATGTCCAATTTAAGGCATCCAGGGAAAGATACATTGGTTCAAGAAGGCCGATGTCATGCAATGTTTCTCTCTCAGCTGGAACGGCACATGGCAAACATAGTGGCATTCTGCTGGCTTTCTCGTGGCTCTCCAAAAAGGGACTCTCTCCAAAATGTTTCCTCTTTTAAAGGATTCCAGTAAGCAACTCCACCTTCAATGAGTGGAGACACACCTCCTTGGAAATCATCTATTCAAAAGTTACCACCCACAATTGAGTGGGTCACATCTCCATGGAAACAATCAAAATGCTCCCACCCAGCAATATCGAATGAGGATTAAAGGACATGGCTTTTCTGGGGTCCACCATAGATTCAAACCAGCCCAGCATGCGATACTTCCCTTGAGAAGAGTAAAGAATTGATGAAATGACTGAAATTTGTTAGGTTGAAAGTCTGGCTACTGGCTATTGAAGATGAAAGTGTAGGACAGTGAGCCAGTTTTTCCGTGTCAACTTGAATCTATTACATTGAAGCTTTTTGAATATAGTAATTACATGTTGTGCTCTGTTCACGCAAAGCTGCAGTAGTCTATAATTGCACAAGGATTCAAAGGCAGTGTAAAGACAATCAAAGGACTTCCTGATTATTCCCAAGTAAGGAATGTGTGAAAAGTGTAATTCAAAATCAAATTCTCCTCTATCTGAGGAATCACACTATGATTTGGGGCACCAGAAGGTATGCTTTAGAATTAGAGAATGTTAGAAGCAGAAGGGAATTTTCAGAGTGTTATTTCCTTAACTGAGAGCAAAAATTGGTTCATCATTTTTGAGCAGTGCTGCCAGCTCATAGGCAAGAGGTAGCTCTGATGACTGCTGTATGTTGAGGACCAGGAAGAGGGATCAAACACCTTCAAAACAAAGAGCGGATTCTGGGTGCTCTCTCGAGTCTTCTTCCACTGACCTCCAGTAATCAGCAAACTTGAATCCATTTGTAATGGCCGAGAAAACTTACTGGGTATTTCCAGTGTCCCAAGTAATTGTTAGAGCTCCATTTGTGAAAAAATTCTCAGATCCCAATGGACCAGTTGATTCCCACAGCTATCCTTTGTTCAGAATACATTACACTGGACAGAAGCCAAACTTGCAAGTTGGTCTGTTATACCCCTGACGTGGTGAGACCAACTTAAAGGTTCACAGTATACCCGGGCTGTTATCAGAGGGACCATTCCAGAAACTGAAGCAAGTTCATACACATTGTGGGTTAAGGCCTCTTTCCAAATATTGAGTAAGAGTAGCATGATTTTTCAAGACTTGCCATACTGGGATTGCCAATCCCTATATATCCACAACCTTTTTCCTACTTGGCTATTGTGTTCTGGACACTGTATAATAGCTTAAAGTCTTCTGGCAACTAACTTTCCCTATGACTCAACTTTTACTGCCCACATGTACTTGCTGTGAAAGGTTGGCCCTGCCATGCAGGTTTCTGTTTTTAATCCAAACATTCCCTTAATCACAAGCAATATATTTCCTCTCCATGGCCCACACTCTGATTTGAGCTCTTTGTTTATAATAAAGCAGTTATTTTAGGAGCATTTTGAAAATGGGCCTCCTAGCCCCAACCTGCAAACTTTAAGTTAGACCATTGTTCATAAAGCAACAGCTCAGTCTATTTTTGTATCTTCTCCTCCTCCTTGGTACTGGTTGGACACAAAAATGTGTTTTGAAAGTACATACACTAATTTCTCATTGGGGCAGGCTCCAGCCTGCAGTGGGAATTGTTGGAATCCTGATAGCCATTGAAGAGTCCTGGAGTAGATATTTTGAAATGGTGTTGTGAAAATGGACTAGGGCAAGGGATTTGGTTTTTTCTAGTGCATCATTTTTTATTGGGTGGATTTGTAATCAAACTCTCCCTCTGTGTCATGCCCTATCCTTCTCAAAGCACATTCACATAGAGCACCTTTTCCCCATCTACCTTGGAGCCTGGAGTGCCTGTGACAAAATCCCACTTTTACCCCCATACTCACAACTTCTTCACACCATCTGCTGGTAGGCATTCAGGACGATCTCATCAGTCATCATTAGGAGGTGAGGATCACAGGTCCACCCTCACCTTCCAGATTCTCACCCACATATGGCACTGTACATTGCAATATGTCCTCATCTCTCACACCTGCCACCAACCCTCAGGTCAGTGCAACTCAAGGTCAATCAGAAATCTTCTGTGTCCTTTTCTTCAAATATTTCCTTCACCTCCTACCCTACCTGAATCCTGAATCAACTCCAAGCACCTTGCTTTCCCTGAAGCCCTCTCAAGTATGACTATTCTACTTACTGTAGCCCTCATACTAGTGGGCATAGAGGTAGGGTAGATGTCCTCCTTGTTCCTCACTGTCTTTCTTCTAAACCACAGTCTTATCCTCTTCTCTCACCCCCTGCTCCCCATTTAAAGCTCATGCTATCAGACTATACCACTTGCTACCCCTACTTTTTAGAGTCATCTCTGCACTCCTGGATCACCTACTTTTGTTCCTAGAAGAGTTTAGTTCCTTGGTCAGGATAATCTTTCCATCTCAAGTTCCTTAACTTAATCTTCAAAGTCCCTCTTGCCATATAATTTTAGGGATTAAGACATGGACATATTTGGGGACATTATTTAGTCTATGACAGGGACCTATAATCCAATGGTCCTAATACCTTTTGATCATCCCTCACCCTCCTCAACATCCTCATACCTTCCTTGTCCTGCTCAGATTTATGGCAAACATGATAATCAATCCCTTGCATATACCCTGGATTCCTTTGCCATTCTCTCTTCCTTTGTTGTACTTACCTGAAGACTCCCAGTCTGGTTAAATACACTGACTTTAACCAGAAAGCCTGAACAAAGCAGCTGGATGTAGCTAGAGAAAAAACACATCCATGTTGACTGCCTCACTTCAAATTCTTAAGTACTTGGGAATGTACAGTGAGGTAACCACTGTGGAAAACCGTTTTGACGTTCTCAGAAAGTTAAATATAGAATTATCATATGACTTAGCAATTTCACTATGTACAAACCCCAAAGAATTGAAAGCAGAGACTTGAACAATTATTTGTACACCAACATTCACAGCAGCATCATTCACAATATTTTAAAGGTGGAAGCAACCCAAGTGTCTATCAACAGATGAATGGATAAATAAAATATGGTATACACATACTGTATTAGTTTTTCAGGTCTACCATAACAAAATACTATTTGCTGGTTGGCCTGAACAATAGGAAATTATTGGTTCTGAGTTTGGAAGCTAGAAGTCCAAAATCAGGGTATCAGCAGGCCATGCTTCTCCAGTCTGTAGCATTCCCATGGTGGCTTGCTAACAATGAGTCTCTGCCTGTCCACTTGGTGATCTATCTCTTTCTGTCTTCTCCCTTGACTTCTACTTCATGCTCAAACTTCCTTTGCTTATAAGAATTCCATTCATATTGGATTAAGACCCACCCTGATACAATTTGGCCTCATCGAAATAGACTCTTCAAAGATCCTTTTTACAAATGAGTTCATATTCCCAGGACTGGGGGTTAGGATTTGAACATATCTTTGTGGGGAACATTATTTAATCTACCCTCACATTCAATGTAATATTATTCAGCCATAAAAAGGAACGAAGTTCTGATACATGCTACAATATGGATAAACCTTGAAGATATCATGTTCAGTGAAATAATTCCAGACACAAAGGGCAAAATATTTTATTATTACACTTACATGAAATATAATATATATATATATATATATATATATATATATATAGAGAGAGAGAGAGAGAGAGAGAATATGACATTTCATAGAGACAGAAAGTAGATTACAGAGTTCCAGGGAACTGGGGATGGGATTGGATGGGTGGGGAATTATTACTAAATAAGTTCAGAGTTTTTCTTTGGAGTGTTGAAAATTCTTGGTAATGGATGGTGGTAATGGTAGCACAATCTTGTGACTGCAATTCATACCACTGATTGTATACTTGAAAATTGTTTAAAAAGGAATTTTATGTTGCCTGTATTACCACAATAGCAATTTAAAAAAAAATTCTTAACCACTAACTTCAGTTGGGCCCAGCAAGCCTACCATAGTTCCCTGGTCCGTGCATTTTCCCACTTTTCTAGATGATTATTCCATTCCTGCCCTCTTGATTTTTGGCAGATGTTCTTGCTTCCTGCTCACTGTAAGATGGAAGCCATGAGGAAGCTCCTACCACTCAGCAACTTGCTTCTCTCTGTGCATGTAGGATGATACTTTACATTCCCTCCACTACTATGGAAGAATACCTTTGTTCCTGTGGAAAACCAATACCATACCACTTATTGTTCCTTGGATTCCATCCTTTCTCGTTTTCTCAAGGACTTTGCACTAGGAATTGTTTTCTCTCTAGCATGCATTTTTATTTCCCTTGTGCTTCTGTATCATTCCCATCAAAGAATGATGTCATATTATATATGTAAGAATGTATGTAAGAATGCCGACATATTTCCCAACTTAAAACACTCTTTGGGGTGCACAGGTGGTTCAGTGGTAGAATGCTTGCCTTCCATGAGGGAGACCTGGGTTTGATTCCCAGACCATGCACCCCCCATGCAACAAGTAAATAAAACACTTTTTGGACCACCCTTCCATACTTCACTAGTTCTCTGTTTCTTTTATAGAGGAATTCATTGAAACTGGCTTTCTCTACTTCCTCTCCATTCGGGCTACAGTTAGCGCTTACGATTCATGATGTGAGCTTCTAAAAGCTTTGTATTAGTTATTTATCACCAACTCAGTGACTTTAAACAACATGAATGTTTTATCTCATAGTTTCTGTAGGTCAGCAATTCAGGCACAGCATTGCTGGATTGTCTATTCAGGGAGTCAGTGGGCTTGGAATCCTCTTCCAAGCTCATTGGTTGTTGGCAGAGTTCAGTTCCATGTGGTTGTAGAACCGAGGTCCCTCTTTCTTTCTAACCATTGGCTGTGGACTACTCTCAGCATCTCGAGTCTGCCCCTGATACTTTTCCATGTGCGCCCCCCTCACCCCTGGCAATTCACAACATGGATATTTGTTTTCTCCTAGGCCAGTAGGAACCTGTATCTCCTACTTCCTCTTCTCTGACCATCCTGAGAAAATGTGTTGCTTCTAAAGGGATCATATGATTAGGCCAGACCCACTTGGATACTCTCCTTTCCTTAAGGTGAACTGATTTGAGAACTTAATAACATCCTCAAAATCCTTTAACAGTGCCTAGATTAGTGTTTGAATAAAGTGTGTGTACATCAAGGCTCAGAATCCTGGGGGTCTCCTTAGAATTTCACCCACCACTGGCTTCTTCTCCAGGCAGAAATTAGAAAAAGATCATCCTTTCTTTGTGGCTGACACAGCCTATCCAAGGTGGAGAACCATGACCAATGCAACTCAAGCAGACAGATTTTGATCTGCACTTGCCATATGACTGGATTTCTTTGTGCATAGCGAAACCTGTAATCTCTTCATAGTAGCCTTACTTCCCTCCCATGCTTCTTAAATCCCACTCTATTGGGTATGTTCTCACCACACCATTAAAACTACTCTTTTCAAGGTAAACAGTGACTTCCATGTTGCTCAAAACTCAGCCCTCATTATAGCTGACTCACATTATCATTTAATAGTCAATTGCTTTCTTTCTCTCTCTGGACACCATTTTTTCTCTTGACCTAGGGACACCATCTCTTTTGGCATTCCTTTTCATTGTCATTCGATGATTTCCTTTTATCTCCATTTCCTGTAAACTTTGAAGCACCCTAATATTCAGCTCTGGGACTGCTTCTTTTCTCTCTTTACATTCAACTCCTACATGACCTCATCCGTTCTCACACCTTCAAATGCCAACTAATGCTAATGATTCCCAAATGTGTATCTCCTGCTCACATTTGTGTATCCAGCTGGCTCCTGGGTATGTTGGACATTTGCAATTGGACTACTGTTGGCATCTTGAACTTAGTATGTCCCAAACCAAACTCATAAATCACCCATGGCAAAATAGCAACGACAACAACAAATTCTGCTTTTCCTGAAAATTTCCCCTTTCTTTTAGGCCAAAGACCTCTAAGCCATCACTGACCCTTTTCTGCTTTCACTCTCCACATCCAACCATCAGTAATTCCTGATGACCCTTCCGTAAGAATAGACCCAAGGTCCAACCACTTCCACCTCCCTGGGTCCAAGCCACCAACACCTTAGCCTAAATTTTGCACTAGTCTTCCAACTAGTCTTCCTGTTTCTACTATTTCTTCACCATGGTCTGTTTCCTACATAGCAAACAAAGCAGACATTTTTATAAGTGCAACACATATGCTCCAGGTAAAAGCCTTCCACTCAGAGGAAAAGCCAAAATCCTTACAATGGCCTCCAAGGCCGTAGAAATTCTCTAACATCATCGACTACTCCCCTTGACTCACCCTGCTCTGGCCCTACTGAGGGCTCTGGCCCTCTTTTCCCAGGAACTTTACTCCTGATAACCCCTCCGCCTTAACAGTTTTCCCTCCAGATAGTTGCATGGCTTGTTCTCTCACATCAGGTCTTGGGTCAAAAGTTACCCTGACTTGTGCTTCAATCCCTTATTCAGATTTTTCTTTATCACCACCTGACGTAAATATTTTGTGTGTTCATTTTGTATCTTCCCTTTATCCCCACTACCCAGTCTAGATTTTAACTTCCATGAGGGTGTTGAGCTATTTGTTTTATATATTGATATATCCCTAATGACTTAGCGCCTGGCATGTAGTAGGTACATAGTAGATATTTTTTGCATAAATAAGTAATTTTAATCAAAATAACACCACTTTGAAAAATCAACACAGGAATTGAAATTGATTGTTAAAAGGCCAGGAATTGTACCTGACATTGGTTCAGTGTTGCCAGATGGTTATGATAAAATACTAGATAGTAACAGTTTATTAGGTAAAAATTATTCACTGATGACCATCAGCATTTCATTCTTTTGCTTGCCAAATAAGTGAAAGTAATTTTAAAAAACCTCTCATAATCAACAAAGTTTGGTTTCTTTTGATTCAGCACCAGTTCCGTTATAATCATTAGACACACAAAAATTCTTTTCAATCTGGCATTTAGTATAGAAGTTAGATCAATGATCACACTAGTTTATGCACAGAGCAGCAGGTTCTCTGTGGAAAACACATTTCCACTTATCAAGAAATGCCGTTCTTTCAAGGGATGTGAACATCGTGTCCCAGATACCAACTCTCCTCCCTAAAGAAGGTTTGAAGGGAGCCCCTTTTTCTCATGTTGATAATCTCCAGATCTGAATTACTCATCAAAAGATTGATCATGATTATCCAAATGTGAAAGACTCTGTGCACGATGTTGTGAATTTTAACCATTCCTAAAATTGGAGACTCCTTATTCACATTTGGCAGTAAATTTATTATCTGTGTAAAACTGAAACTCATCCTTCTGCAATTTGAATATGACCTTCATGCCAAAAATTGTAGCATCAATTTTTGAAGGTGTTTTGGAACGATACTAAATCTTTAAAATTTTGGATTTAAGCTTGATGAAGCTACCAAAACCTTTAAAATGTTCTGCAATAAATAATTTAAATATCCTGCACATCCTTTGATTTATCAATCCCACTTTTAGAACTTTATCCTAAGAAGATAGTCCTGTAAAAGGCAACTTAATGGAAAGTTTGCAGGCGTTGGAAGCAAACAGTCCAGGGTTCGGATCCCAGCTTTGGCATTAGCACTATGATCACTTGTACAAGTCTCTCTGTCTCGGTTTTCTCATTTGTAAAATGGGAATAGCATTATTTACCTTTTAGGATTGTTGTGAGAATTAAAGATAATGGAAATATAATCCTCTTTGTGGGTTTGACCTGTAGGAAGTGTTCCAAAAATAACAGCTGTGGTGGGTCCCACAGTTCTAATAGCTTGTCTTATAACATAGAAGGATTTGGAATAACCTAAATATACAGCAATATGGGATTGTGAAATAAATTTTGGTAATTCTATACAGTGAAATGTTCTGCAGACATTTAAACAGACATTGCAGAAGAAGAATAATGACCTAGAAAAGTGCTTGTGAAAAAATGATACCCGAATAAAAATAGATTGTAAAATTGTGCTTACCGTAAAATAACATCTACATTCAGATCTGTCTACACACACATACACACATACACAGGAATTTATACACCAAATATTCACAGTGGTTATTTCTGCCTGTAATATTAGGTGTTTTAAAAAAAATCATCTGTATTTTCTTCAATAAGTATATATATATATATATATACTGTATTATATATATAATAATATATAATATATATATATTATTATTATTACTATTATTATTTTTGTAATGGACAGTCTCTGGAAATCAAACCCAGGTCTCCAGCATGGCAAGCGAGAATTCTGCCACTGAGCCACCATTGCACCACCCAACACTTATTATTTTTATAATTAGAAATGAAGTTTAAGAGCAAAGAATCAAGAAAGTAGACATAATCAAGAAAGTGAATTGCACTCTATGTATATAAAATAAAAGTATTTAACAGTATTTCAGTGTCATGTTCTACCTCTTCACAGTTCTGTGTTTCCTTGCATAGAAGCAGGTCTGCCTTGATGCGCCAGAATTTATGAGGAATCAAGTCCCACACCTGGTAAGGTATAAGCCTAGATATTAAGCAAGAAAAACTGCACCTAAGTCATGACATGACAAGATACTAGGATACAGTTACCATCCATTTATGTAGCTATGATTGTATTATATTTTTAATCTTTTTTTTTCCCAAATGGAGAGCTCAGATATCAGAGGAGAATACCAAAACAAGATATTTGGCAACCTAACATTAATCACTTTTATTCCCTCTCAATTATCCTATGAGGAAGATATCATTGTTCTTATTTTATAGGCAATGAAATTTGGGCTCAGGGTAAGTAACTTACTTGGGTTCGGGCTGCTATTAAATGGTGGACCCAGAATTTCAACACGAACCTAAAGTTCATGTTCTACCCTTAGTGCTGCACCGTCTCCTTGTCATTTTAGGGAGGAGGAAATGAACATTCAGAGAGATTACCTGACTTGACTCAAAGTCACAGCAAATGTCTGATAGACTTGAGATTTGATTCCAAGTTTTCTGACGCCCAGTCAAAATTTCTACAAAATTCAGCTGCCTCCCTAGCATTTCTCAATAACACTGACTACACAGATGCCTTTCCCTTCCAAGAAGGGCACCAAAACAGACCACAGTACCTCAGAGAATTAACAAAGAGGTAACAGAGTACTGTAGAATAAATATATCTCACATGATGATAGACTAATGTTTCAATTAAGGCTATGGTTCTGATCTTCATCAGTGGATTCTTGTTCAGGATAGTAGAGTGCATTGGCCAAATTTATACCAGCATCATTTTAGAATTAGTGGGGAAAAAAAGAATATAGTTTTGACATGAAGTTATAAAGTGTTCCAAGTTCAAGCAGACGCAAATACTTTATTATAAGCAGTATGATGATTTAGGGATAACACTGAAATGTGATCTGTATAAAAAATTGAGGTGCAATGCAAAATGAATGCGCCCTCTTAAAGAAAGAATGAAACAAAACTTGGTATGAACCTTGCAAGGTGGGACCACTAGCCAGTTTGGTGGACCATCTGGAAACTTTGCTTGGTGGACATAACCCATGCGTGAGAAGATTTTGATTTTCAAGCCACCTCCCACTCCCTGCCATGTGTAATGTACAGGCGAAGGCTTTGCAGACCAAGTTATTTGGCTGCATTCATTGGCATGTATCCAGTGTGGAACTCTTCAGCCTCAAGACAGAACTGAAATTGTTTTCCTTCACTCGCAACCATGCTAACATAGTGGAGCATCCATCTATGCCAGGTTCTATTCTGGATGTTCCCTCGCTTTCCAAACACTACACAGAGCCTGTCAGGGATCTCCAAGCTACTTGTCAACCAAAGGGCCTTTAGCACGAAAGCATTAGCACTAAAAGTGTCTTTCTTTCCCCAGACTCTGACCACATCACTCCATCTTTAAATACCTGATCTGCTCATTTCTTTCAATAAATTCCAGCTGAATTCAAATTCAGAGATTCAATCCCCCAAGTCTTCAATGTCTCACTTTTGTGTGTCTGCCAGCCGTAAGCCTCCTTGCTTTTCATCCCACACCTCCCTTCTTTTTATTCAGCCTATCCCTCTGCTCTGTCTCAACTGCCTCAGTACATTTGTTCCCAGACTTTCTCACATGTTCTCAGTCATGATGGCTTTTATGCCAGAAACCCTTTTGGTCTCAGATGCCAGCCCCTCTCTCAGTTGTACACCTTCCATCTCTGTGATGTTCCCTTCCTTTGTGAAACCTTCTGATGTGCCCACCTAGTTGGGGCCATCACGATTTCAGGACCTTCCTTGAGTTCCATTCTTCTATCAGGGCGAAAAGCTGAGATTGAGTTATCAATAAAGGGGAAGTACATGGAAATGTCAAAATTGATGGCACTCCAATGCTGAGATGGTCAGCCAGAGGGCCCTGCTTCCTCGCTTGCTCATTCATTGATTTATTCATTCCTCAGTGTATTTGTTGAGAAGTTATTACATGCAAGACTGTGTGTGGGTTGATTTGTACATGTTTGGGTGTTTGTATTAATGTCAGTTTCACAAAGGGATATAGTTGCGATCCTGAAATTCCTTGGCTTATGGCACCCATAAAGTCCCAGTAATTTTTTTATGGCATGCCAGAAATAATAATTAATAGTTCTATTTTTTAAATAGTTTGTTTCAAACAACTTTATGAATACTTGTGGTTTAATAATTTAGTAGCCACTTGAAAAACAAATGCATAGAAATTGAAAGAAAAAAATAATATTTTATTTCTTTTCTAAATAGCTGCAATATATGTGCCTGTTGGGCACTGCATAAATTCTCAGATCTTAGATTCAGATTGGATACTGCCACTCTCATTTCCAGTTCCACACTGATTTTTGTGCTTATTTGATTTTTATAACTGCCAAACTCAGCTTTGCAAAGATAGGACATCCTCACAAAGAATGTAGAATTATCTAAATTTGAAACTGAACTACCCTGAGCTAGAGGTTCATGTGGTATCTGAAAAGGTGTTGCTGTATTTCTCTGAAAAATTAAAAACATCCGACAGTGCCCCTGTGTGTTTGCTGTGGCACCCTGTGGTGTCTTGGTGCACAGTTTGGGAACCATAACAACGTGGTTTCTGTTCCCCTGGTCCTTTTGGTCTTATAGAGGAAAGAAGAAATATAAATAAGGGAGGATTTGTTAAGTGCTATGAAAATTCATCAGGTTGAAGGAGTGGTTCCATTGGTGATTTCATGGACCAATAAAATGTCAAAGTAAAATTTTGGTGACTGTAGGTTTAGCTACTTGTTATGTTCCAAAAAGGAACATAAAATTTTTTAAAAGTCATCTACTATTAGCATCATTTTAATTTACTTTTTAATTGAGATAGAGTAAAATTCACAAATCATAAGTATTCAGCCTGATGACATTTTTGCATATGTAAATACCCATTTAGCCTTAACCCTGATCAAGAACTAGAATCACCCCAATTTCCCTCAGATCTTTTCCCAGACAATACCACATCCCCTTCCTCAGCAAAGTAAACACCTTTCTGATTTATATCCTTATAGAGAAGTTTTATCCGTTCTTGAACTTCATATAAATGGAATCATAAAATAAGTACCTTTCTCATACTATGATTCATCTGCATTGTTGTATGTATCAATAATTTGCTAATTTCTTTTGCTGAATAGTATCTCATTGTATGCATATATCACTTCTATTTTCTTTCCTTTCAAATGTTCTACCTATGCATGCTTCCTTAAACAAATATTGTTTAGTTTTGCTTGCATGTGAACTTTAGAAAGATGTATCAGGTCATTTTATAAAAATTGAACTATTCTGCAACTTGCTTTTTTTACTCAACATTAAGTTTCTAAAATTTATCTATAGCCACAATGAACCTATAAAATTCATTTTTAGTGCTGTATACTATTCTGTTTATGAATATGTCACAATTCTTTTATCCATCTCCCATTCATGGGCATGGGTAAGTCATTCATATTCTTAATATGCAGAGATTTTTGGTTCATTGGACGTCCTTCACTTTGCAAATTGATATCGAACATTTGCCTTATATGATTTTTGCACTAACCTTTCCCTTATTTCCTTGTTTCATTGGAGGTTATTCTTGGATAAGTCTATAAACCTAAAGCAGTCCTGGTATAGCTATTATACAGCAAGTTCCAAGTGATGGATTTTTGTTCACATATAGTCTCTTTAATGGGCACATCGTCCCATGTGCCTCAACCTCCCTGATAACACACCCAACCTAGGGAAAATCCCACATGGCATTTTAAGTAAAGAGTGAAATTCATGGAGCTGAGCAAGGATGCTGCTATTTCAGTTGATCTCAAGCATGGACCTCATTAACATTGTGATTATGGAGCACCATGAGAACCAGTTGGACAAAAGTGGGGAGATGTCTCACCTACACGAGAAAAGTACTCTTTAATAATAAATAGAATATACTCTGAAATTAAAGAAGTCCGTATGCCTTCAAAATTCTCCCGCATGTTTTTTAATCTAATGAGAACCCTTTTGCCTTTAGGCTTCACAAAAGTCTCTGACTAGTGTCAAAAGGCTTACTGAGAGGGTGGGCCACAGTGGCTCAGCAGGTAGAGTTCTCACCTGCTGTGCTGGAGACCTGGGTTCGATTCCCGGTCCCTGCCCATGCAAAAAAAAAAAAAAAAAAGGCTTACTGAGAGAATATAATAATGAAAGCCAAACTAAACCCACTGCTATTGAGTAATAGGCATCCACTGAACTAAGTGCCTTTTTATGGGTTATTTCATCCATTCTTTGTAACAAGAATTTTTAATGGTAATGTCGTCATCAGCACCATTTTATATAATGAAGCAGAAGTGATTTTCCCAAGGTCCCACCCAGCTCACGTGTAGCAACACTGGACTGGAAACCAGGTCCTTCCGACTCCAGAGTCTATGTGCTTGGCCAGACGCTGTTGACCCTGTTGTACCTCTGGGATCCTGCATGCCCGGCTGCCAGGAAGCCTTTTGGGTATTGTGATATTTTGAATAAAATGATGGGAGATTGTGTAAGGCAATGTTCAGGGGGCAGTTTTTCTCTCTTTGGAGTAACAGGTCTATGTTTCAGCATTATTACCAAGTGTTGCTTTGTGTTAAAGCATTCTAGCTTAGGACACCACAAAAGAAATATAACTCAGTTATTAAATCTTCATCATGTTCTAGATGCTCTGTTTGGAGCTTTTGCAGGTATTATTTGATTTAATCATGACACAATGGTTGTCATGGTTGAGGTTATTTCCATTTTGTGGCTGAAAAAAACGGATGCTCGGATAAGTTCCTTGAGCCATTTGACTATGGAGATAGGATTTTAAACTATGACTTTAGCCTCCCAATCCAGGGCTCTTTCCATAAACCCTCCTGGCCAGGGGAAACTTTGAGAACAGGACTATAATCTTATGTTATTTACCTATTTTGGAGAGTTTAAACCATTTTAAAAACTCAATAGTGGGGATTTTTCTGTCTCTTGGAAATTAGCTCTTATTTATTCATATTTTAAGTCTGTATTTACATTAGCTTTAGAACCTTAGATGTAGGCCCAGAAAAGGAAAATAAGGACTCTAAGGTAAATTTTATGTGTCATATTTCTTAGGATATAAATGAGTTGGCATCCTCTGTCCTAAAAGATGTGTCCCCCTTGCTTTCTGCTAAGGTTGAGTAGGAAAGTGTAAATATTCACACTAATTTATTGAGAAACATTGACTACTCAAATATAAGCAACCATAACTGCATTTGGTGGACAAACTTTGGAGTTGAGAGAGCTGGAAAGTAGCTTCCTACTAAACCTTTGACCTGTATCAGGGAGAGGAGGCTGCCATTTGTACAATGTGGACTCATTCTCTGCCACACTTGATTGGATGAGGGTGGTCACATGATTTGGGCTGGGTTAATTAGCTTTCCTTCATCAGGAATTTGTAATTGGGACTAAAAGAGATTTGTCCTCTTCGGGTAACTGACCCTGCAATATGTAAGCTCTGGAACCACGAGGTAGGGACCAGAGAAGCAGAGAAGCCTTCTTAGAAAAAGAAGAATAAAGTAGGTGTGCTGTGAATAACAATAAAGTTCATACAAGAAAACAGAAAACAAATCAGATATGTTAACAAAAGATTTTAAAATGTCAGAAGATATTGGAGGGTTTAAAAGGAACACTGAGTTTACAGAGATAGTAACTTCTGGAAGTATCTAATATCCTTAGGGCTAGAGGGGCAAAGGGCAGAAGTTGAGCTTATCAGAACCTGGAAGTTTGGAAAAGGGGTCACACAGAGCTGGGCCTCAGACCTCAGAAGGGCAGACAGACATTGTCCAGTTGGTATTGGTGCCACTGGAACCCACAGGAAGTCTCTAGGGGATGAGCCTTAGGGAGAAGGTGCTGGCAGGCTGAAGCTGATCTCTCTGAAGTTACCGTGAGACTTACATGGGAGTGTGGAAAAAAGCTGGAAACTGGAACCAAATGCTACTGGAAACAGCTGCCACTGGTTAAGGGAAGCCTGTTGCTAGGTGATGCAGTCAAGAGCAGCAAGCAAACTGGAAGGGGCAAGTCCCTCTCTCTCCTCCAGCCTTACAGGCTGCCTTGAGCTCCCTTCCCCTTGACAGAACCTGATAGGAGACATTTGGCAAAGCAGAAGAGTGGTCCATACAAACCCAGCTCTGACATCCAAGAAGAGGAGAGGAGGGTGGGTTTGGAGGTGAGGGACAAATCTTCACGAGCAGCACACATTGAGGGGAGTAGCTGTGAGGGGCCAGGTGATGCTCCAGGCCCTGGCACCTTCCCGGGACTCTGGGGTTTCTTAACCTCTGCACAACTGAGGTTTAGGGCTAGAGAATTCTTTGTTGTGGGGCCTGTCCACTGCAGGATGTTGAGCAGTATCCCTGGTCTCTACCAACTAGAAGCCAGTAGCTCCTCTCCAGCTGTGACAATCCGAGACATTGCAAATCTCCCCTGGGAGGTAAGTCACCCCTGGTGGAGAATTACTGGGCTAATGTCACACCTTGAGTTCTATGAGGCACTCAGGTCTCTAATAACCCCACTTTCCCACTTACACTATTTCAATTTAGCTTTTATTGCTCGTGACCCAGGGAATCCTAAAAGCTATCGTAACATTTACTAAGTTCTCAAATATGTCCCAGGCCCTGTGTGACGCACTTAGAGGCATCATCCACCTTAAAGCTCCATCAGTCCTGTGAGGCAGGTGCAAGTTTCCATCCTCATTATCAGAGGAAGAAACTGAGACTCCAGGAGGAAACTCAGCCCTAGCTGCTGAATGGAGCAGGGACTTTGTGGCCATCACATTCTACTGAAACATGTTACACCTCACCAGGGTGACAGGCAGCCAAACTCTTGCCCTAGACCCTTTGCTCATATCAGGTTGAAACATATGCAATTGTCATTTTTGTCAGTCAAAAAGATCAACTATCAGCAATTTCATTTGGTTCAAATGAATATCTCCTGTCCTTTGCAAGGAATGCTTGCTCCCATCCACAGATCTTCCCCTTCCTTCAAGCCAATTTCTAGTCTTCTGTCCTCGGTCATCTGGGAGGTCTTCTTGGATGACTCCAGCATGCAGAGACCTCGTCCTCCCATTGGTGGCCAGCACTCACTATCTGTGAGGAACATTTGTCTCTCAGTCAGATCTGTCTCCCTTCATTCTTGGAATGTTGTGCTTCACACGTGTATTCATACCTTGCTCCCTCAAAAGGACCATAAGCTTCCTAAAAGTGCTTCCTTTTCCAAACCCAGCCCGGTTCTGGGTATAGATCAGTAAAATGTTATCATAGGTTGAACATCACATTTTTATTAAAGTAGAAACTTTGATAAAAACATCCTAACATCTCTTTCAGCTTCAAGTCTCCATGGACCGATGCTCTTTACAAGCAATTTCAATACAGTTAAACACACTTTGAGATCTCTTGAAAACCTTTATTATTACCTTAATTTTCCTCATGATGAACCACGACCAATGTTTCCAAAAACCAATTTTTAAAAACTCTAAAAACTGATTTGCCCTGCTGGAGACTCCTGAGATTTTCAGTTCTAACTGCTAATGAAGTAAACACAGCTCCAAGACTGAGGGAAAAGAAAGAAAAACATGGAGACCAAAAGAGAATATGTAAAAGTCTGCAAGTCCCAACCCACAGGCTGGTTAAAAATAGAGCTTCAGCATGACCGCTTTCTTAGCCCAGCAAGAGCGACTTTGAAGAGTGGCTGATGGATGTCATTGCTCGAAAAAGAAATACAAGTTTCTGGAATAGATGTAAATATATTCATTTTAAGGAGTTCTTTTCAGATTCCTGTTGGCTTTTGGCTCTAGTCCAAGGCATGTCTGGCCACAGAAGGATTTAGAGTCTTGTGCTCAGAACAGTCATTGTTTCTTCTAGAACATGCAGAAATTTCCGATTTATAACATTTTTATTTGCCTAGAGAATGTGATGAAAATGCTGAACAGCTCCCAAGATCGTGTCCCTGGTAAATCGCCTCTCTCCAAGATTTCATCAGTCATATTCTTGGATTTGTTCATTTGCCTTTGTTTAGCAAGTATTTGTTGAGTGCCTACTTAGTGCTGGTTTGTGACATGATCCTACCGCACTTCAGTGGAGTCATGTCCTTAAGGCTAGGTTGGGCCACTAGACAGTGGGAAGCAGTAGAAGTAATGGTTATGAGGGTAGATTCTGCAGCTAGACACTGTGTTCCTACTGACTCCATGGCTTTAGGTACCTAAGCCTGTGCCTCATCTTTAATACATGGATAGCAATTTTACTCACCTCATGAGTTGTTGTGACAATTTACATAGGGCATGTGAATTTCTTATTGTAGTTCCTGACACATTATCTGAGCCAAGAAGCAATTAGCTGCTATAACCATCTCTATTCTCTGATAATATCTTTGAGATTTATTTTCTTGCTGTTTCCTGTTACTCTAGCTCTTTTCCTATTTGGACCACTGCAATTACAAACCTTTAGGGGAAAGCTTGTTGCTGCATAAAGAAGTACAAGGCTTTTGACCTTCAAATCCAAAAGCTGAGGCAGATAGAACTTAGGGTACATTGGAACAGCTGCCCCCTTCTGAAACTAGAAGCCTTTCCCACAATGTGGGGGGAGAAAGTATCTAGTGGGAGAATTGGAGAAGACAGTCTCAATGCCTGAGAAAGGGGAACCGTTGTGCTTGGGTGGATGTAATCCATAGGGGATAGTGAATGGCATGAACCTAAAATGGATTTCAAGGGACTTAAGGGCAAATTGATACCATGTGCTCCAAAGTAGGCAAAGCCTTGGTCAGCCTTTCAAAGCTTCCTGTAGCCCAGTGCAGGGTGGGGATAGTGGCACTGGAGGACAAAAGAATGAGTCTTTGTGCCAAGCAGTAGCTTTAAAGACTCAGGGAGTCCAACTCCAAGGAGTCTTTCAGATAAGACTCTGAGGAGCAGTGTGCTAGGTCCTGCACAGATAGTAGCTGAAGATAAGACCCCTGCCCAACAACCCAATGCATCAGCACAACACAGGACTCCAGGAACTTAGCAATCACGGTGGTAGGAGGGTGGTGGGTTGGGGGAACTTGTAACAATTATTATGTTATTGAAAGTTTTTAGGGCAGAGACAAGTAATTTGTATCCATAATGGGTAGCCTAGGGCCTGGTATATAATAGGTGTTCAATCAAATTTATAAAATGAAGGAATATATGAAAGTCTGGCATTGAATTAGGTGCTAATACCATACAGATGAGAATGCTTGATAATTGCTCTTCAGGATCTCAGAGTCTCGTGGAGAGACTCACATAGACATGCACACATTTAGCCCAACGTAGTAAAGGTATTTCAGAGGTAGAGAGAGAACCCAGTGGAAAGAGCACCCAAGCTTGACTGCAAAGTTCAGAGAGAGACCGACATTGGTGTTGTTGGCAGAAGGAATAACGTACATAAGCTCAAAGGTATAGAACAGCATGACACATTTGGGGCTTTGATTATAGAGAGAAGGAGCAGAAGAGGAGTGACTGGAGATCAGACAGAACCAAACCCAGACGACTTTTCACTGCTCATGTAATTTAGAGACTGACAAAGGACACTGCTTTCATGCCCCAGAGGACTCTTCACAGCAGATCCTGGATTGGTTAGAATCTTATGTCTTCTCAAAATGCATTGATTTTTCAAGTAGGGTGCCTCTTAAAACATGGGATTTTCTCAACAAACATCTTTGGAAGCAGGAAGGACAGTCAGCCTGGAGCCTGGACAGCTGGTTGTCAGGTCTGTCCCCATCAGTTACTAGCTCTGTGATTTTGACCACGTGATTTGACCTCCTTATGCCTTTGAAAAGGAGACAATTCTTTTATTATCTGAGAGTGAACAGAAAAACTCTGAGACTTATTTGCGATGTCATCATGAGGTTATTCAGAATGGGTCTGAAGAATAGGTTTGAAGAAGCCCTGAAGGGACAGGAGAGGGTTGTTTGCTGCTTGCACCTGACCAATTCTACCATGTTAACTCAACCAGCTATAACAAATACAAAGTCCTGAAGGCAGGAAAATGCACAATGTATTAGAAGAGCTCAAGGGGGATCAGTGGGATCCATGAATTAATATTTATTGAAATTCTACTTTGTGCCAGGCACCATTAAGGAGGGTAGAAAAATACAGATCCACAAGCCACAGTTTACTGTTCTTAAGAAAATCACAATTGTTCACGGGCAGAAAGCATATGGGAACAAATGATGGTGGAACAGTGCGATATATATGTCTGAATGACTGGGAACACAGAGAAAGAAACACTCTGGCTTATCTACCCCAGGGGGAATCAATGAAGGGGGCCATATAGAGGAGATGGATTGGGATTAGATCTAGAAGGTGTTTTCATAGATGTGAAATCAAGAGAGAAGTAGAGAAGACAGTCTACAATCAAGCACTAAATTATATTTTAGTGGTTATTTAGCCCCAAGGTGGGACAATAATCTGATAAAACATGAGTGATCCATCACTTTAAATAGAATTTTATATATTATTCCTTTCTCCTCCTTTATTTCCCCCCCACAGGCTTTTGTGTAAGGTTGTTTTCTGGTATTCAGTGGGCATTTTGCTTTCAAGGAGTCATGTGTTCTGCCATAGTGAAAAATATTAACTACTGCCTTCTGTCCAGAAATCAGGGAATCTGAACTTGAGTTTTAGTTCTGGTTGGGAGAAAGTGGCTGAATAGAATAGAAATAGCAATAAAAATTTCTAGAGGAGATTAAGACCAGAAAGAAGTAGTTTGGGCTCATATCCAGGGCAAAAATTATTTCCAAGAATTCCCTCACTTCCATGCCTGACCTTCATCAAACCTATCATCCTACAGAGGGGAAAGTCAGCTGCAATCTTACAGAAGAGAAAGAAAGAGCAAAAGGAGGGGAACAAAGAGAGAATTTGGCTGGTACACTGGATGGTAGTAGTCAGGAGGCTATATCTGGAGTCAGCCAGTCTGGGTTCAAATCCTGCATCTGCTACTCACCCATTACGTGACCTCGGATTAGCTGCCTAAGTGTTTTAACTTCTTAGCCTTGTGGCAAGATTAAGGAGGAAATGTACCAAAGTAAACATATCAGTGCCTGGAACATGCTAAGGACTCAGTAACTAGTAACCATGTTACTGTTGGTCCACCCAGCACCCTTCCCTGCCTACCCTTTCTTGGCAACAGTCTCTGCCCTGGAACAGATGGGTGGAGGATGGGCACCAGAGGTTTGTCTGGGGTTTTGCTCCATTCCACCAGTCTGGGTTACTGGCTCAGGGTGAGGCCCGGAGTCCTTTTGAACCTGAGCTCTTCATGTGGTCCTTGGACCAATGCAACCCTGAGGTGGACATGTCTCTGGCCCCTAGCAAAGGCCTGTCTGAGGCTGCAGAGGATGAAGCTTTATAGACCAAGCACAGTAATAAGAGCAGGTGGTGGGCCCAGACCCTGAGTCCCCCAGCATTCCACAGGTTCCTCAGCTCTTCTTTGCATTTGAGTTCTACCCCAATCTTTTCCATAAACCCGTTTTTTTTTGCTTAAACCCATGTGAACTGAGTTGTCAGAAGTGAAGGATCTTAACTAATGCAAAGGGGCAAAAGAAGGAAACTAGAGAGAGAGCTTGACTTAGCATAGAAGAGGGCAAGAAAGTCCATGAAAGGAAGCGTGAAACAACATTCCCAAACCTCCTGGGCTGATTACCAAGGGAACTGACTCAGTCAAGGGCAAGAGGTTTAGGCTGATATCTAGTTTCCCATAAAGTATTCATCAGGCTGTTGTACTTTTGTTTTCTTAGGATGTCAGAGACCAAACCAGGATTTGGAATTCCTATCTTCAGAAACCTTTATTTTTATGTGGTCTTTGAACCACTTGTTCTGAGGATGTAGGTTGGTTGTAGTCATGGTGAAGTTTTCCTAATGAATTGAATATAGAACAATTATCTTGCGATCCCTATATTTCAGTTTCAGCTAAATCTTGATTCATTTAGTTCAAACTGTGTATCAGATGTATTGTGCAAATGTAGAGATAAATATTAACAGAAAAATTAAGAAACTCTAATGCCTTCCATCTGATTTTCTTTAAAAATTCTTAAAAATGTGGTTTAAATTGATGTCTATTGTTAATTTATTTTCATATGCTTTTGCATCTTGACAATAAATGAATTGGCAATAGCAACAAAATGGGCCTTTGTAAGAATTTAGCTCCTTCTCTTTGCACATTACCCCTTAAATCACAAACCTTCTGGCCACCAAAAGGACAAAGACCTCAGTACACAGGAGGCCTAATTAACAATACCAAGTTACCAATCAGAGAAATGGCTTAAGGACATGCATTCAGGAAGAGAAGCAAGCACTGAAATGATGCCAGTCAGCATGTTTGGTAGGTGGGTAGGGGGGAGGCATTGCAAGAGGGAGCTAGACCCCAGGCCTGAAGCTTATCTGCCTGTACGGTCAGGCCAGATGAAAAAGCAATAAGTCTGGCCACTCATAAACACTACCAGTTTAAATTTCAAAAGGAGAGCATGGGTGGCTTTATCAGAAATATAATTTAAAGAAAAGTTTAGAGCAGTTGTAAGTTTACGAAAAAGTCATGCAGAAAATAGAGTTACATGTACTTCTCTTCTATCACATACAGTTTTCCTTATTATTGAAGTATTTCATTAGTGTGATACATTTGTTACAACTGATGAATCAATATTATTATAATTGTATTATTAACTAAAGTCTATCTTTCACATTAGAGTGAACTCCTTGTGTGCTGGTTTGAAGCTATTACGTGCCCCAGAAAAACCATGTCCTTTAATCTTCATTCAATAGTGCTAGGTTGAAACTTTTTTTATTGTTTCCATGGAGATGTGACCCACCCAATTGTGGACGATAACTTTTTATTAGATGGTTTCCATAGAGATGTGTCTCCACCCATTCAAGGTAGGATTGCTTACTGTAAAAGGGAACCATTTGGAAAAAAAGCTTTAGAGCCACCAGAACCAACAGGGTCCACACAGCTAGAGACCTTTGGAGATGAAGAAGGAAAATGCCCCCAGGGGAGCTTCATGAAACAAGAAGCCAGGAAAGAAAGCTAGAAGATGCTGCCTTGTGCCTTTCCAGCTGACAGAGGTGCTCTGGACCTGCCAGCCTTCTTGAGTCAAGGTATCGTTCCCTGGATGCCTCAATTTGGACTCCTTTATAGCTGTGCCTTAATTTGGGCACTTTCATGGCCTTAGAACTGTAAACTTGCAACTTAATAAATTCCCTTTTTAAAAGCCGTTTCGTTTCTGGTATATTGCAATTCCAGCGGCTTCAGCAAACTAAAAAACCTTGTGTTGTAAAGGTTTATGTTGTGTTTTTAAAAATTATTGTGGTAAATATATACAACATAAAATTTCCCATTTAACCACTTTTGAGTGTACAATTCAATTGCATTAATTACATTCATAATGTTGTGCTACCATCCATCACCATCATCCATCACCACCATCCATCACCAAAACTCATCCCAAATAGAAACTCTGTACCAGTCAGGCATTAACTCCCCATCTCCCATCCTCACTCCTGCCCTGGGTAACTTGTAATTTTAATGTAATTTTTAACATTAAAAATAGCTATCAGGTGGGCCACAGTGGCTCAGCAGGCAGAGTTCTCACCTGCCATGCCGGAGACCCAGGTTCAATTCCCGGGGCCTGCCCACACACACACACACACACACACACACACACACAAAGAAAAAAAATAGCTATCATCATACTATCATTTAGAATTACCAAAAAGAAAGGCAGATCAGTATCTGCATGTGTTGGCATCATCTCATAAGGTTGGAGGTAGTTAAACTGCTTCAGTGCTAAAATTAAATACTTCAGGGCTAAAATTATTAGTTTCACAGCCAACAGAAGACCCAGATGTTTGGAGATTCAGAAAGAAAACACCCCCAGGGGAGCTATCTGAAACCTGAAACCAAACACCCCAGCAAACACCATCCAAGTGCCTTCTCAATTGACAGAGGTGTTCTGGACCCATTAGCCTTTCTTTAATCAAGTTTCTTTATCTGGATACCTTAGTTTGGACATTTTTATGGCCTTAGAACTTTAAACCTGTAACTTAATAAAGCCCCCCTTTTAAAAGCCATGAAATTTTTGGTATATTGCATTCTAACAGCTTTAACAAACTAATCAGTGACCAACCACCTTGATAGGAATGAGGGGTTCCTGAGACATGAAATTTCCAATGCTAAAATGGACAGTAGTAATGACAGTTTGTTACCATAGCTCCTTCTTTGACTTTTGGTCAAAAGCAAGGTATTCTTTTATTGCTTCATGTGAGGGACCAAGCTTTCGTAAGTTAGGCTTTATTTTCACATTAACCCTTAAATTTGCTTAAGTTAGATTAAAAATTTTCAAGTCATATTCTTAAAATTCAACATGGTAAAGACAGGTACTGAACTATACCAAATTTGCAATGTATCTTGGATTCTATCAGAAAGGGCAGAGAGTCATTTTTAGAGAAGGGAGAAATTACCTGGAGTGGTTAGAGGAGTGAGCAAGAGACAAAAGGCAGCATGGTTTGGGATCTGGGCAATGAAGGATTTTTGAGAGAGGGAAAGGGAGATTGGAATAACTGCGCTGCTCTGATGTGATGCAAATTCACAGATGATTTTAAGAAGTTTGTCATGTGTCTTGACTGGTGTCTTAGTTTTCCAAGGCTGCTATAACAATTATCACACTATGGCTTAAACAACAGGAATTTGTCTCATAGTTTGGGAAGGTTGAAGTCTTGTCAGGGATTGCACTCTCCTCAAGTCTGTGGCATTCTGGCAATCCTCAGTCACAAGGGGCTCTCTCTCTCAGTGTCTGTTCCTCTCCTTTCCACTGACCTTGGACTGCTATTGATGTCTGGTTTCTTCTAATTCACTGTATCTGAATTTTCTTTGCTTGTAAGGACTGTAATCATATGGATTAAAGACTCAACATGATTCAACTTGGCCTCATATAAATAGGATCTTTGGAGATCCTATTCACAAATGTGTCCATACTTTAATAACATCTTCCAAAGTCCTAATTATAAATGGGTTCACGCCCATATTGAACAAGTATTAAGACTTGGTGTTGCTTGGAGAAACTTCTCCAGAGATATCTGCTTTTTGGTGGTCTTTTGTTGCTAAGATGGGACCTGAAGGAACTGAGATTTATTGGGTAATACTTCCATTTCCACATATCTTGATCCATTCTTCAATTGTCATCTTTATTAGAATACAAGTGCAAAATATTGTAATGGACACAGTGTTAGGTCAGTTTAAAAATATTTGACAAACTCATTTCTAATATTACCTGCACCAATCAAGGAAATGAGATACAACACCCAAACATGCCCAGCTTTGTTCAAAGTCATCTTAATGTCTTAATGGAAACCAAAGAGGAATTTCTTACTGAAAGCCTGCTTTAAAATGACAGAGACTGCTTCAACTGTTCAAAGAAACTTTATGCACATTTCATATAGTAAAAGTGAAAGAAAGCAAAGAAAATTTTCCCACAAAGAAAAAAAGTGAGAAAAAATTTCAAAATCAAGAAACCCATGTCTATGACAGTTATAATAAATGCCCAATTTTTTTTAATATCTAATATCATTTCCTTGAGACTCATGGGCATCTATGTTGACACTTAGAATTTATTCTGACATCTTTTATTCAGATCAAATATTTTTAATTCAAAAGTATATCAAACATTCTGAAAAAACAAAAAAATAATTTTTAAATGTCATAGTTCTTTTATGGGTAACAGATTATCTTGTTACACTGGAACTTTCAAAGAGTTATAGATTTAATGTGTGGGGAGCTTTTAATGATTAATACTCAAAGTTGATGGGATTCAGACAATATTAGTAATATAAAATGCAATGCATAAAATGCATTTCACTCCATTGGGCATATGACCAAATCTTGGTTGGACCTAGAACCTCAGCTGTTTAGGAGAGAGGGCTAGCGAGGCTAAGGATAACTTGGCTTTGAGTTGTGCTCCATCTCCAGCAAATGAAAATCAATGGTGGCAAAGTGAATCCTATATGAGGATGTTTATCATGAGAAGCAAGTTGTAACCCATGTCTTAATGATGATAAATCAAATTGTTAACTTTATCAACTAAGGATAGTACTATTCATCACTTTTAGGTCTCAAAAGTAGGTGTTCATAAGCATTGCCTCAAGAATTTGAATTGTTAATATCCAGGTTGCTAGGATGTACCCTTAGAGATTCTAACTCAGTAACTGTTCATTGGTGCCAGGTTATCTGCGTTAGAAACAAGCTCTGTAGTATTAGTGAGTCTGAACTGTGTCAGACATTATTTCATAAAGGCCACACAATGGGACTGACATCCAGATTATTCATATGAAAATTGATTTATTATTACACCCATTTGCCATTCTAAAAATTACAGTTTAGCTATTATACACTTCGAGGACAACCGGGTAGAAAGAAGAGGTGGGTGGGGAAAACAGCAGTGGCACAGTTCCCTTCTCTCCCTGTATTGGCCCTAAAATACACTTGGGAGTTCTGGAATGCAGGTAATAGGGTGATTTTCCATATTAGACATTTTCCTCTCCTACTTCTCCTTCTCGTGCTCTCTCCCCAGAAGTCTTGTCCTTGCCTCACTGCCCCGTGATCTGCCACATTCATTTTCTTTGGTCTTCATTGAGAACATGGTGTGAACTGCTTCAAAGCACCAATGTTCCTGGCTCTTCTTTAATGTGTGTCACTTTATCTCAAAGAAAGGTTGGCTCCCATGTCTCACTAACTTCTTCCCCCAAGTTGTCATTTTCACAACACACCAGCACTGACCTTTTATGTGCTTCTTCTGAACAACATTCTCTTGACATCAAAGGGATGCTCTGAACTTCCCTGTGAGGTTTAAATCCACTAAGCATGAAGTTAATATTCATTTTTGGCTTATTGAACTAAATGAAGGAAACAAAAACAGTGGTGAGGTGGCATTGAACTTCCAGGATCAGTTATTAATATTTTACTTAATTGCAGTTCTTACTCAAAAAGGTCTGTGGAACATGAGCCCTGTATGAGTCATCTCAATAATTCTGCCCAGCACTGTGGGTCTTATCATATATTGCTGTGAGAGTGATGTTCTAGTTTGCTAGCTGCTGGAATGCAACACACCAGAGATTGATTGTCTTTCAATAAAAAGGGGTTTATTCAGTTAATGTATAGTTCTTCAGAGGAAAGGCAGCTAACATTTTTTTTTAAGGCAGTTAACTTTCAACTTAGGTTCTTTCTTTCTTACACAGGAAGGCACAGAGTGACCTCTGCTGGCCTTCTCTCTAGGCCTCTGGGTTCCAACAACTTTCCCCAGGATGATTCCTTTGTATATCTCCAAAGGCCTGGGCTGAGCTGTGAGTGCTGAGATGGGGTGTGCTGAGCTGCTTTGGCTGTGCTATGTTAAACTATCTCATTTAAGCACCAGCCAATTAAATCAAACATCATTCGTTGCAGCAGGCACACCTCCTAGCCGACTGCAGATGTAATCAGCAACAGGTGAGGTTCACATGCCTTTGGCTCATGTCCACAGCAATAGAACTAAGCACCTTCACCTAGCCAAATTGACACCTGAACCTAACTACCACATGTCTACCCCTTGTCAACTTGGCAACTACACGCATCGCCTTCAACATTATTAAAGTGCAAAAAATTCTGTTCTGGCTGTGGACCTATGAATCTCAAAACAAGTTATCTGGTGCTGTTCTAGTTTGCTAGCTGCCAGAATGCAATATACCAGAAACAGAATGGCTTTTAAAAGGGGGAATTTAATAAGTTGCTACTTTACAGTTCTAAGGCCAAGAAAATATCCCAGTTAAAGCAAGTCTATAGAAATGTTCAATCTAAGGCATCCAGGGAAAGATACCTTGATTCAGGAAGGCCGATGGAGTTCAGGGTTTCTGTCTCAAGTGGAAGAGCACATGGTGAACATGGTCAGAGTTTCTCTCTCGTCTGGAAAGGCACATGTTGAACATGGTCAGGGTTCCCCTCTCATCTGGAAGGGTACATGGCAAGCATGGTGTCATCTGCTAGCTTCTTCTCCTGGCTGCCTGTTTCATGAAGCTCCCCAGAAGGCATGTTCCTTCTTCATCTCCAAAAGTCACTTGGTGGACTCTGCTTCTCTTGGCTATGTAATTCTCCTCTGCTCTCTCTGAATATCCTCATTCTCAAAAATGTTTCCTCTTTTATAAGACTCAAGAAACTTATCAAAGACCCACCCAAATGAGTGGAGACATGTCGTCACCTAATCCAGTTTAACAACCACTCTTGACTAAATCACATCATCCAGGGAGAGGATCTGATTACAGTTTCAAACACACAGTATTGAATAGGGATTATTCTACCTTTATGAAATGGGATTTTGATTAAAACATGGCTTTTCTAGGGGACATACATCCTTTCAAACCAGCACAGGTGCCAATATGCAAAGTAGGGACAGTCATAGGATCCATAGGGAGAAATTGGAAGGAAAACCTGCAGAGCAAACCATTGGATTTCAAAGTCTGAAAGTCATTTATTCTTCAGCTTTACAAAGTGGCAGTCCCACCCTTTCCAAGGGCCTATGCAGTGGCCTGCCTCTTTCCAAATCAACTGTGGGAGACATTGAGGAGACGACCTTTTTCTCAGCTCCACCCTCTCCAGGCATCGGGGCCAAACCTTGGCTCTCTGCCATTTCTGAGGCACATGCTCAACCCCTCTGTGTGGTGGCAGTCAGGCTCTCCCCAGTCCGCAAGGAATGTGCTCTACCTTCTCCAAGGCCTGAGGCTGCACAACTCTTCCACTGCAACAAGGTGGGAGACTCATCCTGTCCATGTATATGGGTGGGTTCACTCTCCTAGACAAGGTTTCTTGGCTTCAGACCCGAGCTTCCATGGTTCTCCCTCTGCAAACTCCAATTTGTCCCTTTTGTGTCCCCCTTTGTCCAGATTGGCAGTGTGTGTTTACACCACAGTCTCTTCAAGCACTCCAGGACTTCTCCATCATTCTCTCTACATTTCCTCCAAAATCTTCCCCTTATCCATCCAAAAACCATTGCAACATATCTGGCATTTGCAAACTGCAGCAGCACCTCACTTCCCAGGTACCAAATCTGTTCTAGTTTGCTAGCTGCTGGAATGCAACACACCAGAGATGGACTGGCTTTCAGTAAAAGGGGGTTTATTTAATTAATGTATAGTTCTTCAGAGGAAAGGCAGCTAACTTTACCTGAGATTCTTTCTTACACAGGAAGGCACAGGGTGATCTCGGTTCCAACAACTTTCCCCGGGGCAATTCCTTTCTGCATCTCCAAAGGCTGCAAATGCTGAGATGAGGTATTCTGAGCTGCTTTGGCTGTGCTACATTGATTTTCTCATTTAAGCACCGGCCAGTTAAATTAAACATCATTCATTGCAGAAGGCACACCTCCTAGTCAACTGCGGATGTAATCAGCAACAGATGAGGTTCACATGCCAATGGCTCATGTCCGCAACAGTAGAACTAAGCACCGTCACCTAGTCAAGTTGACACCTGACCCTAACTACTACAAGTGAGCAGCAGGATCTCTTCTTTAGTGAAAATAACTGACTGAGGCCACTGACATCCCACTATCCATTCTGGAGCTAATAGAGGCCAAGTGACTGATACCAATCAAAAGCAGTGAGTTCTCTGCCCCATGCACTCAAATTACCAATTCCTGAAATACTGGGCTTTCAATGGGAGAAAGAGTTTATTACATGGTGCAAAGCAGGAGATCAGATGGCCTATCACCATAAAATTCTGTCTCCCTGAACTGCAGTAATTCTGATAGTTTTATAATATCAAAAGGTGGGCAGATTTTAGGATAATGAGCACAATGGCTTTAGATGATGTAATTAGAGATGATCTAATTATTGAGTATGCACAGAATGATTACATGTTTAATCACAGAACGTATGTAAGAGAATGGCAGGCTTAATGTGATGATGGGTGTGATTTTTGGCTTTATAATGATGTATAGGTCACTTATAGGTTAAAATCTAAGCTACTGTGCATGTCAGGTGGGCCCATTTTAGTTAGACCCAGCTTCAGTTATCTTAATAACTTGAGAACTGAACTCTTGCGTATGAAGAAATGAGAAGTTGGTGCTTTGAAAAATTCTGAATTTCCAGAAAGCAAGTCCCCAGAGAATAGAAAATGCAAACATTCAGCCATTTCAGTGCCAGCCAGGTTGGAGATGGAGTTATCTAGAAAGGAATTGTGAAGAGTCCTATTGGCTGATGGTTGGGATCCCTGTGTGCTACATGCTAAACCAGCAAGTTTGTTGTGGCATCTGATTAAAGCAGACCCACTTATGCATGTGGAGAAAGGGAGTTTGCCCCACAGCTTGTAGATGGCGCACTTTCCACCCCATTGTTTAGGAAGAGTTTTACCATCCAGGGCTCTCAGATGCCTAGGGGATTGAGGAGAATTTAGTCACCCTGTTGTTCAGGAAGAATGTTGCCACTCCAGGCTACAGAGAGGGTGGAGCATATTCCCTGGGGATTGGGGAAAACCTGGCCATCACCTCACTATTCTGAAGGGGTTGAGCATATGCCCTGGAGATGGCCAAGAGTCTGGGTGCCACCCAGATGCTTGAGGAGGGTGAGACCAAGAACATGGTGGATTCTTCAAGGTTTGAAGATGATGGAGCCCTCACCTCAGTGTTTGCAGAGAGCAGGGCTACTGCACAAAGCCTTGGAGAGAGTGGGACTGCCACTCTCTCAACCCCCTGAGGATAAAACATCACTCTCTGGATGACTCTCAGACCTGGAAATCTAATGAAGTATGCCTTGCAGGTTTTTGGAACTGTTTGGGACCTTTGACTCCTGGTTTCCTTCCAATTTCTCCTTATGGAAATGGAAACATTTATCCTAATGACTGTTCCCCTGTTGTATTTTGGAGGCAGAAAACTTGCTCTAATTTTCACAGATCCACAGGCAGAGGAGAATTTTGCCTTAGAATAGACCATGCCTGTAATTGTTTTCGATAGAACTTCGTACTTAATATTGTTACTGAAATGATTTAAGGCTTTTGTGATATTATGATTGAATGAATGTATTTTTGTGTATGGAAAAAGCATGTCTGTTTGTGGTCCAGAGGGTGGAGTGTGGAATTTGAAGCTGTTACGTACTCCAGAAAAGGCCATGCTCTTTCAATCCATTCTTGTGGGTGTAGACCTATTGTGGGTGGGATCTTTTGGTTAGGTTGTTTCAATTGAGATGTGACCCACCAAATTCAAGCAGGTCTTAATCTTTTACTGGACCCCTTTATGAGAGGCTAAAGACGGAAACTCTGAGAGAGAGCTTAGAGAGAGAAACACTCAAAGAAGCAAGAAAAACCCACAGAAGCTGAGAGCCATTGAAACCAGAACCTGGAGAGAAGGACCAGCAGATGTCACCATGTGCCCTCCCACATGCCAGATGAACCCCGAATGCCAGCAGCCATTCCTTAGACAAGGAATCTTCCTCTTGATGCCTTAAATTGGACATTTTCCTGGCTTCAGAACTGTAAATTTGTAAACTAACAAATAACCCATTTCTGGTATATTGCATTCTGGCAGCTTTGGCAAACTGAAATATGTGGAGAATAATAGAAACACTATCCATCCCAGCTATAGTTTTTATTTATCCAGACTGCATACAACTAGAAATAAATTTGATAACAAATTCACAAAGCTCTTTGAACATGTGTACTACCCTCCAACAACAGCATTCACGGAGGGAAGAAGAGATACTGCAGAACAATGGAAGAAGAAAAAATTGATGCTTGGCTTGTCATGCAGCCAGGCATTTATATACTTCATACTCACAACGTACAAATGATTACGTCACAGCGTGCCTAAAATCTCTCAGTCCAATCCAGCACTACCTTCACAGGTTAGAACACAAGTCTGAAAAATAATCATCTCCTCAACAATTAAGGGATTTATACCCAGGAAAATAAACTCAACTTTTTCTCAACATTCTTCCCAAGTACTGAATAACTTTGAGAATAGGTTAGTTCACAAAATTGAGTTATGGCTTCGAAAAAAATTTGTTCAGAGCTCTACCTATTCAATTATTACTCATTTATTCAAAGGTCTTACAAGTGTCATCTCTTCTATGAGGTCTTCCTCTAGGCCATTCTTTATCTATTGCCTTAAAAAAAATTTTTTTTCCAGCATTTTTACTACTTTATTAAGATAATTGGCTGGTACTTTTATTGATACTGTCTTGTGCTATGCCCTTGTCAGATTGGGTTCCTAGGTTCTTGGCCATGCTGCAAGAAATAATTCAAGGGCACAGCACAAATTGAGTAAGCAGGCAGAAAGTTCATTAAATATATAGGCTTATTTATCTTTAAACAATTCAAATAGAGCTCTTTAAAAAAATTTATTATTTTGCTATGACCATCTGTAGGTATGAAAATATACATTGAACAAGCAGACAGATTCAAATAGAAAGTTAATCACACACAAAAAACAGAAACACAAAAATATATTTTTGAGAAGGACAAAGGATTGAATATACATTATCTCATCCTATTTCTGATCTCTTTTGTAGAACAATTCTAACTGTAATTTAGTGTGCTTTTCTATAGAGAACCATCTTCAGGCCATTTCCTTTTTGATTCTAAATCATATTGAGGTCAAACTGTGTTATAGAAATACATTTTTTTCTCATAGACTAATAATTCTCCTAATTTTTCAATACTGCCCAAAGATTCCTATTTTAAAGACTTTCTATAATCAGTAACCAATTAGGAACACTTGAGCAATACAAATGCTGTAAGACACCAACTAACAAATTTAAAGACACGACACTTATTATATATTTAAATAACACCCCAATTAGTATCTAGACTGAACATACCAATTAACAACTAAATACGCATTAAACATTTACTATACTTAAGTAACACACCAGTTAACAGTTAAACAGGCACACTCAATTTCATTAAATACTGATTAATTGCTAGATGACTTATTTTCCTGGAGTATACTCAATAGGCAAACTCAGAGCAGAGTTTAAACTCCAACAGACAGACACAGTTCAGGGCCTTGCAGCCCCTACAGACAATGAAGGTCCTCAAGCCCCATATAGGGTGGTACCCAGAACACAGAAAGGTGGGGAGGTCAGAGCAGGGGGATTCCTTCTGGAAGTGGGACCCAGGGCTTCCAGCCCAGGTCGAGCAGACTTGAACTTCCCTACCACCTTCCCAATCCACTTTCACCTTGATGACCCACTCAGTCAGCTGTCTGAACTTAGAACTGGAAATGGTTTCTGTCTTTGAAAATTTGGGTGCCTACAGGGTATGGAGTGCCAGCTGAACAGAGAAAAACCTGCTTGCCAAGGCTCTCGACTGAAAAAAGTCCAGCGACCACAAAAGTCTCAGTTATTATGTTTACCTGTTCCACGAGGGCTCCAGAACCTCAGACAGTCGGTCTCCTTGCCTCCTAGGACCTTTTGTCCTCTGGGGTTGCCAAGCTGATACCAATCAAAAGTGGGGAGTTCCCTGCCCGATGCTCTCAAATGATCAATTCCAGAAACACCGGGTTTCAAAGAGAGAAAAAGTTTATTGCTAGGCATGAAGCAGGAAATCAGATGGGCTATTGGCCCAAAAACCTGTCTCCCTGAACTGCAGTAATTCTGATCATTTTATAGTAGCAAAAGATGGGCAGGTTTTAGGATAATGAGCACAAGGTCTCTTGATGATGTAATTAGAGGTGATCTGATTATTGAGCCTGCACAGACTGATTACATGCTCAGTCACAGAATGTATGTAAGAAAATGGCAGCCTTAATGGGCATGATTTTTAGTATTATAATGAGGTATAGGTGACTTATAGCTTAAAGCCTATGCTACTGTGCTTATCAGGCGGGTCTGTTTTGGTTAGAGTCAGCTTTAGTTATCAAGATAACCTTGGAATTGGGGTGGGTTAGTTCTGGGTTGACCCAAGGCCCAGAACTTCATTAATAAACATTAGCGGATGTCTTTTTAAAAATATATATTTTTATTGAGAAATCTTCACACACATCCATAATATACAATCAGTGACTCATGATATCAACACATACTTGTGTATTCATCACCATGATCATTTTAGAACATTTGTACCACTCCAGAAACAAGAAATAAAAAGAAAAAACTCATACTTCCCATACCCTTTACCCGTCATCTCATTGACCACTAGTATTTCAATCTACCCAATTTTTCACCCTTTGTCCCCTTATTTATTTTTTATAAATTATTTATTTTTTAGCCTTATTTTTTTACTCATCTGTCCATATCCTGGATAAAAGGAGCCTCAGACACAAAATTTTCACAATCACATAGTCACATTTTAAAAGCTATATAATTATACAATCATCTTCAAGAATCAAGGCTACTGGTACACAGCTCAACAGTTATAGGTACTTCCCTCCAGCCACTCCAATATACTGTAAACTAAAAAGGGATATCTATGTAATACATAAGCATAATTTCCAGGATAACCTCTTGACTCTGTTTTAATTCTCTCAGCCACTGAAACTTTATTCTGTCTCATTTCTCCTTCCCTCTTTTGGTCAAGAAGACTTTCTCAATCCCATAATGCCAGGTCCCAGCTTATTCTGGGAATCCTGTCCCATGTTCCAGGAAGATTTACACCCCTGGGAGTCATGTCTCACGTAGGGGGAGGGCAGTAAGTTCACCTGCCAAGTTGGCTTAAAGGGAGAGGTCATATATGATCCACAAAAAAGGTTCTCTAAGGGTGACTCTTAGGGATAGTTAGCTTCTTCTTTATAGGAATAAGTTTCATAGAGGCAAACCTCAAGATTGAGGTCTCAGTCTATTGAACTGGTTGTCCCCACTGTTTGTGAGAATATCAGGAATTCCCCAGATGGAGAAGTTGAATATTTACTCCTTTCTCCCCAGTCCTCCAAAGGGACTTTGCAAATACTTTTTTATTCTCTGCTCAAATTATTCTGGGATGCATCAGGGCAGCACACTAACCTGTACAAACCAACAAGGTCTCATGTCCTATTCAAGACTCCCTGTAATTACGGTGTTCAAAAGATTGACCATACAAGTTAAATAAGATAATGTGTAACCCAAAATATCAATTTTGCTCCAAATAAACATCCCTCCCTTTGTTCTCACACAGAAGTCGAAGTTTTAAAATATGAACCACATCATTTAGTGGCTGTCTTTAGTGATCACAAGACTCCAGAGTTGAAAAACCAGATAAAATGGGTAGAAATAAGAGTCAGTCACAAGATTTTTACACTCACAAAGGCACAAAATAAAGGTTATACAATCATTATCAGAAATCAAGATACCTGGATCACAGTACAGAGCTTTTAGGTATTTCCCTCCGCCTATTCTAATACACCAGAAAGTAAAGAGGAATATGTATATAATAATTCAGTAACTATAATCATCCCTTAAATTCTAACTTCTCAATTAGAGTCTGAGCAATGTATAAGTCTTCTTGATAATTGACCTAGCAACATAGATCTTATCATCTACTGCTATGAGAGTGAATTGAAAAATCTCTTCTTTAATGAAAATACTGAGGCCACTGAGTTCCCACCATCCATTCTGAAGCTAGCAGAACTAAGTGACCTCATCAAGGGTCCTATCTTACCTTTGCATCTTAGAAAATCACACACAGAGACATTTTCTGGAGGACCTCTGAACTATAAAATGTTGACTACAATTAATAGCTTAAAATAATGCCAACATCTCCATTGAGAAAAGCCCGTCTTTGTTCCATTTGGAGGTAAGTGTTTATTTGTGCAAATTATTAAGTTAGCTTTAAGTAATGTGAATAATGTGACACGGCAGCAAATGAAAAACAAAGATTATGTGGAGAGCAAGAGAGAAAAGAAAGATAGAGAGTGATATTTTATAAGTAGGCTTGTTTTAGAATTGTATGAAGTCAAGGTTGTCCAAAGAAACAGAACCAACAGAACCTCTTAAACATATGAAGGATTTATTACAAGGAATTGGCTCACAGGACTGTGGAAGCTGCAAGTCCGAATTCCACAGGCAGGCCTCAGGCTGGAAATTCTAGTAAGAGTCGATATTAAAGTCTTGAGGCAGAAATTCTTCTGGTCCCTGGAACCCTCAGCCCATCCACATTATGGAGGTTTATCTCCTTTACTTCCAGTCACCTGATTGCAGATGCTAATCCCATCTGTATCATGCCTCCAGTTAAGACGAGGCCCATATTTGAACAAAATGACACCATAATCTAGCCAAGTTGACACGCAAAATTAACCATCACAAGACTACTGTTACCAAGAAATCAGAGATGGGAAATTTTTTAAGTTTGGCAATGCATTTAAAACTATTAATTAGAGTTCTTATTTCTCATATTTTTCTAACATTGATTTTCTTTTAACATAAAGAAACTGACATTCTAAAATATGTGTGTGTATTTGTGTGCGTGTTTCACCACATAATTTTTATCTTTTTTTACCAGACTTCCTGAGTTCAAATTCCCACCCTTAATGTCTGTGTATTTTGGGCAAATTACTATATACCTCACTTTCCTCCTTCTATAAGATACCGACTGTACAAACATGTTATGAGGATTAAATGAGCTAGTTTATCTGAAATTCCTGGTACCTAAGAAACACTTAAATCATTAAGCAACGTTACTATGAACTAACACGGAAATACAGCACTCTGCCCTGAGGGGGTTTAAAACTCTAACAGAGGAGACATATGTTAGAGTTGCTTAATAATTACTTGCTTAAAGAAAATCTATGCTGTGAAAGAAGAATATCTTACAGTGTGCTCTGAATGTGCTCAACAGGGAACCCCTGGGAGCTAGGGAAGACTTCCCCAGTGAAGGCTGAGGCTTGAGGAAGGGGGGAAAGGAAGAGACTGGAAGGACTTTGAATGAATAATGGAAAACAACTAATGGTGTGTAAGCAGGGAAGAGTCATAGTCACATAGAAGAACTGAGGGTTCAAGTCTGGTGTCCTGTTCTAACAAAGGAGAGAGGCTTTGTCTCATAGCCCACTGTCAGGAAAGGGGCAAAATCTTTGTTAGAAAATACACTCAAATTTATGTTCAGAGGAGAACTATAAATCGCATATAGACACTCAAAGTTTTGGGGGAGGAAATTAATTTTCATTGGGCAACAATCTTTTATTGTTGTTATTGTTTGGGCTTTTTGGTTTGGGGATTTTTCAGATTCATGGAGAAAACTATTAATGCAATTCGCCTGCTCTCCTCACCCCCACCCCCCACTTTGAGGATGTAAAGCTGACCCTTCCCTCTACCCAGAAGCAGAGAAGACTATAGTATTCACTCCCAGCAGGCCCTGGAAGGGTTTAAAAATAGCCACAAGGAGGGATATGGGGCCACTGATTTCTGAGAGAGGGCAGTGTCTTCAGGAAAATGGAGAGACAGAGACTTCGAGAAAGAAAATGAAAAGCAGAAAAGCAGATGGAAAGGGAAAGAAAACTGCGTAGAGGGTACTTGGGGGAATACCCTGGGTCTGGGCAGGAAGCACCCAAGCTCTTTAATTAGCAATGGGGGCAAGGTGGCTGGAGTAGGAGAATAAGTTAGATTCTCAGCATTGCATCCTTTCCCAGCATTAGTTAAATTTGCATTTATCGCCAAAGGTCCTTAGTAAGCATGTGGTCAGCAGGGGAACCCCGGAAGATAAGGAAAATTTCCCCAAAGAAGAGACTTCGGGTTGAGGCTAAAAGAAAGAAGCAAAGAATGGCTTTGATCTTCCCAGGGTTTCTTCATGTGTTTGCCTCTGGAATAGAGGCCAGGTGATATCCAGACTAGGGAAGGGGTTGGTCATTGGCAAGTACAAGAGACACTTTGTGGTGGGCTATATTGTGGACAATGTAGACAACCTGGCTGGAGAAACCATAAGTTGGTACCCCAAGTGTCCCCTCTCCCCAAAGGATAGCTAGAGACACTGCCCTATCCTCTTATCTCCACCTAGCAGGAGAGGAAGAAAAGATCTCTTCACACATTGTTTGCCTTTTTAAAGGGGCTCTGGCTGATATGGAATGGTGAAAAATGAATGTGGCTTGGAATAGCCTGGTGGCAACAGAGACAGAGAGGAGTAGATGGAGTTTGTTACATTTAGGAAATAACTAAACTAAACTTGGTGATTTGATGCAGAGGATGAGGGAGGAAGCTGTGATATGAGTAGCACTGATAGCATTCATTTTGTAGTACAGCTTCCCATGGAATCACTGAAAGGGTTGATTGGCAGTGTCATTTAGTAAATGAGACTCACTGTAGGAAGAGCAGGTTCTTGGGCAGATGACAGGATCAGTTTTGAAAATATGGAGTAGGATGTGTGATGAGACAGTCCACAGGCTATAGATTAGGTTGTTAATATAAAAGATCTGAAACCTACTCGAGAGGTCTGAACAGGGCATATAAATGAGAGTTGCTAGCATATAAATTGATGCCTAAGGACAACACAAAGGTAAAAAAGAAGACCCAGCAGTGGTCATATGAGGACAACATAGGGAATTTGAATGGGATGGTATGAATTAGCAAAGGATATTGAGGACAGGACAGAGAAACAGTATAAGGGCCAGGAGAGGGGGGTAACACTGATGGCAAGGGAAGACAATTTTCAATACTTCAAGCTCCATGAGGGCAAGGACTATATCCCTAGCACCCAGCATACTGCCAGAAACATAGAAGATCTTCAATAAATATATGTTGAAGGCAGGAAGGAGTGTCAACTTGTAAAACATTGATGCAAGGTCAATTTTTATTGGATTTAGTTATACGGAGCTCATTAAAGAGCAGTTAAATGGCTTTGGGGTTATGAAAGCCAGGCTAGAAGTAGGTTCTGGAGAGAATGGAAGGAGAGCCTGTAATGGCAAGCATATGTAGACATCATTGTAGAGAAGTTTGAGTGTGAATTGTCAGTCAGAATCAGGAAAGCATCTCCATGGAGGTCTGTTGTTGTTTTAGTTCATTTTTGTAGGTTGGAAGACCTTTGAGTATATTTGAATAATAGGCAGTGGCCAGTTGAGGTGAGGCAAAGAAAGAAGTGAGAGAGGATAGCTAAAGGTGAATGTCCTGAGAAGAGAAGGGATAATGCTTATAGTGGATGGGAAGGGCACAGAAGGGTTTGGCCTCTGATAGAAGGATGACTAGGTCCTCAACTGGCATCACAGGCTCACCTCCCATTCTCTCCAGAACCTACTTCTAGCCTGGTTTTCATAACCAAAGCCATTTAACTGCTCTTTAAGGAGCTCCATATAACTAAATCCAATAAAAGGTGGCTGCAGATGCCACCTCCACCTTTGTAGTACTTTGTAGTTCTAATATTGTCTGAGGGGTTCTTCTTTCTCTGTGAAATTTGAGGCAAGTTCATACACTAAGAATGAATGTTGAAAGAAAAATTCAGAGACCATAGAAAGTGAATAAAGTATGAAATCAAGTTTTTAGAGAGTGTGAGATGTCAATAAGTAGAAAATCACAAGATTGTCATATGGTTTTGAGGGGCTAGTTGAGGTTATTAATCAAGAGTTTATAGAGACACCCATCTGTTCAATCGGTTAATTTTCTCCAATCATCATTTGTCCTAGGACTAGTGTTACAGTTAGCTTCATTAAGAGTTGGGGCTTCACAGTGTGGACAACCAAAGCTATAGGCTGAGCCCCCAGTCTTGGGTTTTGTTCATCTAAAACTTAACCCAACAAAGGATAGATCAAGCCTACTTAAAATTAGGCCTACAAGTCACCCCCAAGAGAACCTCTTTTGTTGCTCAGATGTGGCCTCTCTCTCCAGCCAACAGAACAAGCAAACTCACCACTCTCCCCCTGTCTATGTGGGACATGACTCCCAGGAGTGTGGACCTTCCTGGCAATGCGGGACAGAAATCCTAGAATGAGCTGAGACTCAGCATCCAGGGATTGAGAAAACCTTTTCAACCAAAATGGGGAAGAGTGAAATGAGACAAAGTGTCAATGGCTGAGAGATTCCAAACAGAGTCGAGAGGTTATCCTGCAGGTTATTCTTACGCATCAAGTAGATATCACCTTGTTATTCAAGATGTAATGGAGAGGCTGGAGGGAACTGCCTGAAAACGTAGAGTTGTGTTCCAGTAGCCATGTTTCTTGATGATTGTATAATGATATCCCTTTCACAATGTGACTGTGTGATTGTGAAAACCTTGTGTCTGATGCTCCTTTTATCTACAACAGACGACTAGAACATATGGAATAAAAATAAATAATAGGGGGGACAAATGTTAAAATAAATTTAGTTTGAAATGCTAGTGATCAATGAAAGGGAGGGGTAAGGGATCTGGTATGTATAATTTTTTTTTTTCTGTTTTTGTTTTATTTCTTTTTCTGAATAGATGCAATGTTCCAAGAAATGATCATATGACGAAGATGCAACTATGTGATGATATTGTGAATTACTGATTATATATGTAGAATGGAATGATCAAAATAGGAATGTTTGCATTTGTTTGGTATTTTTTGGTATTTAAAAAAATAAAATAAAATAATTAAAAAACAAAGGAGTTGGGGCTTCATCAGGTGGTTAGAACAAGGAGATCTCTGAGTGGCAGATGTTTAATTCTGACTTTTCTTCCCATGGGCGTTTATGTAGGTCTTTTGGGGGCCCCTAAGTGCAATCTCTTCCAGCTCATGCTCTGCTTTGGGGGCAGTCCTCTCCACACATAAACTCACCCTAGTGGTCTATTTGGGCAGGTGACTGCTACCCTCATAGCTCATATACAATCCATAGGAAACTCATCAGGTATTTAGATTTCGTTGAAAAATATTCAGAAACATAGTCTGACCCTAGCATGGTGCTTTGCATTTGCTCCTGCCATTGAAGCAGATCTTAGTTCTTCTACAAATGTAGCCCTCTTTTGCTTCCTTTATTTTTCTTGAAAGTAATATGGGCACTATCTTCTGTATTTTCCAACTGTAAGAAATGTATTTCACCTTCTCTGTGTAGTTTTCTAGAATTATCCCTCACTAGGTTTAAGGTGAAGACAGAGCACACCCACTCTTTTCCCTAGAGAAGGGAGTTCTCACAACATAGCTGCTTCCTCCAAAAAGTCTTCTCAAATACAGTCCTCCCTTCTTGTTTTCAATTCTTCCTTGAAGTGGAGATTTGGAACTCTGTAACTAGTTCTTGAAGAGTCCTGCAAGGTGGTTTATCTCACTCATTTCACCACTTATCTGAATTCCATGCTGCCCTTGAAATTTCTTATTCAACATCCTGCACTAATGACAGACCATGAAATCTATACGGATGAAGAAGGCAGCAAAGATTGGTGGAGACCTGGAGAGAGACAGAAAGGAGGGGCTAAACCTCAATAGTCACAAAGAGGTCAGAGAATGACCCTGATGGGGCTACTTGATCAGGCAATAAGAAATGAAAAGAAGTTTGGTTTGAAAATAAGGGTCTAGGGGTTGCAGATTGAATCCGTAATTTCCAAGGAGGTACAGTGTCTCCTGCTCACAAGATCCAGATTTGACTTCCATTAGAAAAGAAAGCTCATTAATGTGGGTGAGGACCAGACTGCTAAATGGTTCTTCCATAAGGATGTTGAAGTGACAAGATTGATAACAGAAGGTTGGAGGTAAGAAGTGAGAGCGAGAGTTACTGTCAATGAGAAAGAAGGACAGTGCCTAAGAGGGTGGTAGATGATATCAGGATGAAAGGGGAGAGTGTTAAACCAAGTTGGTTTGCATTTCAAAAGAGTAGCGTTTGAACAAGAAGGGATTGGGGAACAAGCACCTGGAAGTAGGATTAGGGGCAAGGAAGATTTCCACCCTACTTTCTAGGCCTGAGGTACATGGGGCTAGAGGAGATAAGAGACTCAGCTTGAATAGACAAGGAACAGCCAAATTTCCCTTAAAGGCAAGCAGCTGGAAGAAATCTTTGGGGAAGAGATTGGGCTTAGAAGGGAGTTAGCTGATCAGCATGTTTGAGAGTAGAGAAGTGAGAGGAGAGTTGCCAGAGTATACGGAGCAGTACGAGGATCAGAGTTCAGGCCGTAATGGGAGATAGGGGGGCATGGTGGATGCTGGGATCCAACATTGTTCATTGTGGCTAGGAAATGAAGCTCTCTGGCTAAGGCATGGGGCTCAGCTTCCTCATGGTCAATGAAGACTGGCAGTGCCACTAGTTGGTGTAGCAGGTGATGCCAATGAGCAAGTCACTCCATCTTTTCAAAACACAAATCATATTATGTCACACATACTCCTTCCCCCCATCTTAAAGTCATGAAAATAGTATTTGTTGATGTGCTTTACAGGGCTCTGCATGGAGAGCCTACCTACATATTGGAGATTGAATCATGTACCCTGCAAGAGACATTTTCAAGTCTCAAATCACATTCCTGTGGATGTGAACACATTTGCAAACAGGACCTAGAAGATGTTATTAATGTGTGGACTCATTTCACTGAGGCCACATTGAAATAGGGTGGACTTTAATCCGTATGACTGGAGGCCTTGGAGGAAATTCAGGTGCAGTCAGTCAGGAGAAAGCAGAAGTCAGTAGAAGCTAGAAAATGCGGCCATGTGATAGATGGATAGAGGTAGAGATGCAAGTCAAGGAAATCCAAGGATTATGGCACATCAGCACCAGAATGATACAGACTCTGGGAGAAACTAGGACCTATCAGAACCTTGATTTTGGAATTCTAGCCTCAAAAACCATGAGACAATAAATCCTGTTGTTTAAGTCAGCCAGTTTGTGATATCTGTCCTAGTAGCTCTGGCAAAGTAAGACTTCACTCCAGCTTCTTTGGCTTTTTTCCACCCCTCAAATGCACCATATTCTGTTTGCCACAGGACCTTTGCATACACTGGTTGTTATGGCAAGAATACTATTCCTGTTTCTTATCATCTAGGTAAGACCTATTCACATTTCAGATTTCACCTCAGATTTCTCTTTCTGCAAGCAGCCTCGCCTGTCCTATCTATCTAAGTCAAATTCCCATTTTACGGTTGAGAACAGAGCATCTTTAACCTCTTTCTAACACTTACCATAATTACTATTTTATATTGTTCATAGCATTGTTTAATTAACATCTCTTTCTTTCACTAGACTATAAGTTCCACGAGAGCAGGAACCATGTATGCACTTTATGCAAACTGTATCCCCCAGGACATATTTGGCATTTAGTCCCGAATTCAGTAAACACTTACCTAATGGATAAAAAGAGTGGTCTTCACTGATTGGTGTGCAAGGAAGTGGGAGGGGGAGGATTTTGAGGCTCTTGGAAGGCCCAGCTGGAAAGCTGTACCCCTTGAAGTCACAGGACTGGCGCTGTCCCTGGCCTCCCTCTTGTAGGAGGGTTGAAGCTGGGCTCCTCCTAAAGGCTCCAAGATCCTTTTAAATGCAATTGCTTATTCCTTAAAAGAAAAAAGATAGACTTTCTGAGGCTATTTTAGCAGTAGATTTTTATGGTTTGGCTGTGGTTCAGTAATTTCCCTGAAAGACAGGGGCCCTGGACTGTTTCCCTGAGAAGAGGTGATCCCATCCCTCTTGGATAAGAGCGGATTGTCTATTCACAAAGAATCTTCAGAGTTCAGCTTCTTGGGGGAGAGCCCAGGAGAAGCAGCAGCTGCAAACTCAGTGGTCCCGGGGGTGCCAAAGGTCACATGGTCAAGGGTCTCTTTTGCAGAAGGAACCCCCCATCAATGAAGTGTAGCCAAGGAGCTCTTCCCCCACCCTCAAACCCTAAACCCAACTTCCTGCCCTGGGCTGTTGTCGTTTCTGAGGAGTCACCGTGGTGTGGTTAGTGGTGGAGGTGAGTTTTGCGTGCTCTGATTTCTGATGGTTTCCTCAACAGAGTGACCAATGAAGTTTGTGCTCCTTTCGATCTGTGCTGAAGTGCTTTCAAAGAACAAATTGTCTTGAAGAAACAGAGAACCCAAAGTTGGTTGTACCTTTACTAGTACTGTAAATTCACTGCAAGCAAGACCCTTGACGTTTCCAGGCTTCTGTACTGAGTCACACACACAAACATAATGACACCAACAACCACCAAGCTGCTAGGCAGGACCTCCCTCCTCCTTGGGTCGCCTTCAGTTCTGCAATCCATGTAACTGAATTTCAAGGTGGTACAGGAAGAATAAATTCACTCTTAGAAAAAATGACCCATGGCACATCTGCCAACAGAGCCTCAACAGCAGTGATGAAAAGCAAATATGGCACATGATATGGAGAGTCATAGCATCCAAGAAAAAACATTTATTCAGCCATTGCTGGGAGACTGTCAGAAACAGGCACTCTGCCCTCCAGACAGCTCTGTCATCAATTCCCAGATTCTGACATGACTAGTTTTCCAGTTGACATACCATGGTCATCTGTCAAAGGGCAGCAGGTCAGATGAATAAATCATGAAGAATAAAGTGGATAAAGTGAGACACATACTGAGATGCTTTGTTGCAAAACTCCCCTTACACAAAGAGAGGAAGTTTCATTTATTCATTTGTTCCATTATTCAACACCACCATACCAGGCACTGGTAGGTGCCAAGATAAATGAGGCAGAACTTTTATACTCCTCTAAATTTGCTCTTCCCAGACATTTCAGCTTTATTCATATTAATAAATGGGCTCAAGAATACAATTAATTACTTTCCTAATTTATTCTGAGAACAAGTCAAGATTAATAAGAGAGGAGAGCAATGAAAGCAAAAGATGAAACCCTAGGCAGTGATTTGACTCTTCAGACTTCAGTTTTCTCATCTGTAAAACATGGGATGCACATTTTACATAAAGTCTGTTTGTTTTATAAACATAAAGAGAAAGCAAAATTTTCTAAGAGGTATGATTGTGGTTACTGTCCCTGTTTTTACTGCTTTTTGACAAATTAACGCAAAAGGTAGTGACTTAAAACAACAACTCTTTTATTATATCTCACAATTGTGTCAAGCAGGAATTTGAATGCGGTATAATGGGGCACATCCACACCATGTGATGTCAACTGAGTTTACTCAGTAATATTCAACTGGCTGATGGGCTAGGATGGAAGTGCCAAGTCAGAAATCCCATGCCCGGTGCCTTGGATTTGAGTCCCTGAGGCTGGGCTCAGCTGGATCTGTCATTCAGATGCCTGAGGTAGCCTTTCCAGCATGGCAGTCTCTGGACTACTTACTGGTAGCCCAGACCTTCCAGGGAAAGAGACCCAGGTGGAAGAAGCTTATTCCAAACTAGCCTTGAAAATCCCAGAGTATCACTGCTGCCATATTCTGTTGGTCAAGCAATTTACTAAAGCCAATTCAGATTCAAGAGGACAGGAGAGATGGACTCTACTTCTGAACAGGAGAACTGCATGTATTACGTTCAAGAAAGTCATTGATTGCAGCCAGTTTTGAGGTAAGCTAACAGGACACCATTATAGTTTATGTTGTATCTGAGGCCTGGGGCAATTTAAAATGCTAAATGTCTCTGCAATCTCTGATTACTCCTTCACTTCCTGTTAGCTGACTCATGGAGAAGTTAGGTAAAATACCTCAATATTTGACTGAGTCTTGAGTAGAGATGGAATCTGATTTGAAAGTGCTTAGTTAAGCTTCAAACTGAATGAGAGAGATTGGGGAAAATTAAGAAAAGTGCAGTGAGCTACCAGGTCCCTTAGGTAATCCATGGATTCATGGACAGACCCTCCCTCCATTTTGAAACCTCTGGTAAAAGAGATTTCCCTCCCTTCTAGATACTCACAGCACTGCCTTTGTGTCTCTCCTGGAATTCATCAGATACCTGAGCATAAATATCTTTTGTCCATCACTAGATTCCAAAGAACCTGTTTCTTCTATGTTTCCTACACAAAGCTTTAAGAGAAACTCAATCACTATTTGCTTAATGAACACAATCTCCCTAATGGGGTTTTAGGGAAAGCTGGAGGTAACATAAAGAGGAATGTGGTATCAATTCCTGGTACTAGGAGAAGGTGATTTCATTATCTGGAACTGCTAATGTTCAGCAGCTCATCAATGCTCTCTAATGGGCAATATAAGTGAAAACATCTATTGAGGGTTTGGTTTCTGGCCCGTGTCTTGGTAAATTAAATAGCTCACACTTCAAAGCAGGGGATAGCAAGGGTTTGTTCTGTTAGTTTTCACAAAGAGCTAACCTTTACTCACGAGCCCTCTATCTTTTTACACAGACCACCTTTGGCCCAGGGCTTATTTTTACAAGAACAGTCCTTGCAGAGTTTGATACTTCTGCATAACACAGATCTGGGAAAGGGCACTAGATGGCCAAGGAGGATTAATGATTACTATTATGACAAGTTTAATTAGTATTAAAATGGAGAAGCACCAAGGGGAAAACAGAGCTTTCCTTATTTACATCCTACCGGAGAATCGATAACATGATCATTAAAAAAAAAAAGGACACAAGTTGCAGACCCAAAAAAGGTAAGGGCTCCTTCTTTTTCTATAAAATGTAGATATCCCTTGAGCAAGAGCCTGGCCTTATTCTGTTTTCTGATTCTATCTATATTTTGCATTCACTTTCCTTGAAAAGGAAGTATGTGAAAAATAAAGCTTCAGAATATCCTATGACTGCACAACTATATAATCAATATAGCTGTTTAATAATCAAGGCTCCCATTTTTATTATGTACTTTGTTTGCTTGCCCTTGGTTCAAATTCTCACCTGCTGTGTATCCTTTGGACACATTACGTCATGTCCTACTTTTCCTTTCTTTAATTTTCTGAACAATAAAATGCAGTTAATAATAGTTAGCCATATGATAGTCTTGAAGATGAAATGAGTTAACATATGTAAGGTACTTAGAACAATGTTTGGCACGTAGTACATGCTCAGTATGTATACTTTGAAATTAAGAAACATTTTGCCTACGTTTTCTCAAAACAGCAGGACATGGGGAAACCTCTTTAGGAAACAAACATTAGCAATTAAGGGTCTAGGTTTTGAAGTCAGAGGGACATGGGATTGAATCCAGGATGTCCCTCTTACTAGCTGTACAACCTAGGCAAGTTACTAAATCTCTCTGGGGCTTGGTTTCCTTCTCTGTAAAATGGGGATAGCAATAGTACCTTCCTCATAATTCGAATGTGACATTACAACAGAAAGCACTTGGATACACATGGCACATAGTAGGTGCCACTATTATATTTGTTATTGCTGAATGGCAATGGATGATGTTGGGCCAGCCTAACAATGTGCTTTCTATGGCTATCTTGTGTTATTCCAGGCCGCACTCAAGGCCAGTTTCACAGGCTGTACAGAGCCCCATACTCAGAAGAACCCCACACTTTGCTTAATGTTCTAATGTCACCATCTTGAAACTCTTAATAATTTTTTAACAAGGGAATCTGCATTTCCATTTTGCACCAGGCCCTGAAAATTATGTAGCCATGCTTGCACCCACTTTCTGGAATTGATTCAAGAGTTCAATCACTAACATCCTGACTCACAGGTAGTTTGCACTTATTTGGGGACATCCTTAGAGTCTAAGGTTTAGTATCTGGTGATGCACAAAAATAAGTGACAAATGATTGTGCAAACTGAGCTTTTTCCCTATTGTCAGTGTAAATGAGCTGAAGGTCAACTCAGTTTGTTTCCAGTTTCTGTACTCTTCCTCGGATGTGTAGGTATAACATGGGGATAGAATTATCACAGAGGGATTGTAAAACCATGCTTACATTGCACATTTTACTGAAAAGGTAACCTGTCTTATATATGCATTTACTATTATGTAATGGTCATTGTGCATTGGATTAGTTTAAAAAGTGCTATTTTTTTTTAACATTTTTGTTATAGACAACAAATAAGCATGCAAACATTCTTGACATGGTTACAACCAGCGGCTCACAATATCATCACATAGTTGTGTATTCATCACCAGATGATTTTTTTGAACATTTGCATCTCTCTAGCAAAAGGAAGAAAAAAAGAAAACTCATACACACCATACCCCTTACCACTCCCTTTCATTGACCACTAGTGTTTCAACTATTTTAACCTTTGTTCCCCCTATTACTTGTTTATTTCTTATTCATATTTTTAAAAGTACTGTTGAATGTGAAATAACTTCTCATCGTTATGATCGTTTCTTAATGAATGAGTATTAACATACTAAAGTATTATCAGGCGGGAGACTGGAAATTTCTATGATAATAGAAATTTCTACCTTCTTGAAGGTAGAAGGTCTACCTTCTTGAAACAATTGGAAAGCTCCATAACACTGTAAGTTCCCAAACTGCAGAGTCCATTTCAATTCACATTTAAGCTCTTGGCAACTCATTCAGAACCTTGCACACAGCCCATGTATAATAAATATGTGTGCAGTGAATGTGTTGGCTGATTTGATTAAAAGCAAAATCTTAATGTATTGGAATTGGGAAATGCATTAGGTTGAGTTAACAGAAACAAAGTTGTTTAGTCAGTGAACTCCAAGAAGAAATTGGAAGATATGTGAGATTAAGAAGAGGGTAAACACAGAATGTTAAATTCTTGGAAGCACAGGAATGATGAGCCAAAATGAAGCAAATGCACAGCTGGCATCCAGTTCAACAGAAGAGAGGTTGGTTTGACATGCAAGTAGGCAGGCATCCAGCCAGTCCGCCAGAACATGCATACCTCTTCACTCCACGGGTATATTCATGCTGTCTCCCTGTTCAGAATGTTCCAGTGATTTCCATCCTGTGAGAGCCTGCATGACCTGCCCCTCTGAACTCTCCAATCTAATTTCTTCCTCGCCTCTCACCTGTCCTGTTCCAGTCACATTGTTTTTCCAGCTGCCCCTTGAACATTCCTTGCACTGCCCTATATCCTTGGTATCTCCTTTGCCGGGAAGACAATCATTTGCTATGTTCCTCTCTGCATTCAGGTTTCTTCTCATCTCCTCAGAGTGAACTTTTGCAACCACCATAACTAAGGTAGGTAGCATCCCAGTTACTCTCCCATCCTGTACCTTGCTTTATGCTTTTGAAAAATTGTTTTGTATGTTTACTTGTTGAATTTCCTATTGTCTTCCTTTTCCCCCAATAGATTGCAACCTACATGAGGACAGGCACATTTTTGTTTTATTCTCTACGGTATTGATACAGCCTCAAGTGTTGCCTGGCACAGAGTTGGCATCAATCAATATTTGTTGAATGAATGGATGAATGATTTAAACTCACATGAAAATGAAGAAACCAAAAATTAGGAGAGAAGCACTAGTTCTACCTTGGGAGACGGTTGGGGAGGATTTGGGAAGTTGACAAAGAATGAGATGACAAGGGCCTGGACTTGGATTTGGTATTTCAAAGATTATATTGAGCCTGCAAGTTTATAAACATCTTGCATACTGCAGACCTCTTATGTTTTCTTCTTGTACAGTCATAGTCAGTATTCATAAACAAACTGTTGTGGTGGTCTTTGTGATTTGGTATTGGTATTAAAACCAAGGCAACATGACGACATGGGTGCTCTCTCTGCTCTTTGCTGTTATTAAGGAGAGTTCATTCCTCCTGAGGAATAGGTAGAAAATACAATAGGTAGAAGAGAGAATCTATCAACTGACAAAAATATTTATTCACTCTGTGAGAAAAATATTATCCTAGGCAAACTCAAGGAGTTTGATTTTATTATCATTCCAATTTTATTATTTCTCCAAACTCTTCACTTCTTCCCAGTAACAAAATATGTACTGATACTTTCTGCCATATGGCTGCACAGTTATTCCAAGGTAGTTGGTAGAGTACAAATTCCTACCCCACTGACTTTGGGCTTAGGCATGTCAATTGCTCTGGTCAATGGAATGTTAGTCCATGTCACATGAACACAGGTTTAAAATGTGTTTGTGTTGTGTGGCTTGCCTCTCTCTACCATCTACCGCAAGAAGAACAGCCTCCAGGAAGCTACTGGTCCCGGAGTTGTATATTGTAGGTGAGCCCAACCAGCAGGTGGAAGCAGACCTACCCCAGGTAATCTGAAGACCTGTGAGTGAGAACAAAAAATGTGTATTATTATTTGAAATTGACAAAGACAATTTCTGATATTTTCAGCAATATTTCTGACAACTGTACCCCATTCATCTAGCATAGGTGATGGGGCTTATATGTGTTTCACACCCATTTTGGCTAAAGCCTACATCAAACTATAAGGGCCATGTTTTTCATTTGTACAATGGCTGGGAGATAATCTCTCCTTATTGCACTGTTGCAGAAAGCTTGTCTATTTTAGAAACTCTGCCTCATAGACCAACACTTAGGATGCTTTCTCAGCAGAAAAGCTCTATTTCTTTTGCATCTTCTAACACACTTCTCTGCACAGAGCAGGTACTCAATAAATGTAACAATATCTATGTGTACTGCACGATAAGGTAGCCATTTGCTACAACTGGCTGTTTAAATTATATTCATTAGAATAATAAAAATGAAAATTTAGCTCCTCAGTCACACCAACCACATTTACAAGTTTTCAATAGCCGTCTTAGCTAGGGCCCACCATATTAGACAGCACAGACGTGGAATGTTTCCATCATAGCATACATTTCCGTTGGACAGTGGCTACCTCTAGATTCAAGAGTTATACAATTTATTAATTTGGAAGGATGGGAGAAGTCATTTTTGTATGGTTTGATTCTATGGCTATTGGGATGATAGAATGGAAAGAGTAGGGGAGAGGGAGCTGTTCCAGTTTGCTTGGTGCCAGAATGTGATATACCAGAAACAGAACAGCTTTAAAAAGGGTGAATTTAATTAAGTTGCATGTTTACAGTTCTAAGGCTGTGAAAATGTCCCAATTAAAGCAAGTCTACTATAATGTCCAAATTAAGGCACCAACAAGAGGTTACCTTCACTTAAGGAAGGCCAATGAAGTTCAGGGTTTCTCTTGCAAGTGGAAAGTCATATGGAGATATAGCAACATCTGTTAGCTTTCTCTCCAGGCTTCTTGTTTCATGCAGCTCCCCCAGTGGCATTTTCCTTCTTCATTTCCAAAGGTCTCTGGCTGCATGGGCTCTCGTGCTTCTCTTGGCTCTCTCATGGCTCTACTCATTGCTTTCTCATCATGCTGAAGCTTTCTCCAAAATGCTTCCTCTTTTGAAGGATTCCAGTAAAATAATCAACTCCCACCTGGAAAGGGTGGAGTCACATCTCTCTCTAATCAAAGAACGGTTAATACCCACAATTGGGTGTATCACATCTCCATGGAGATAATCTAATCAAAATATTCCAACCTATATTATTGAATAGGGATTAAGAGAAATGGTTGCTTGCACAAGACTGGATCAGGATTAACACATAGCTTTTCTAGGGTACATAATTCTTTCAAACCAGCACAGGAGCCAAAAGAGAGATGAGCTCTATAGTCCACTTTCATCTTTGGTTTGCCCATTATCTTATCAACTTTATTCAGTTTGCCAATCTTTTTCATTTCTGCAGAGTCTTCTAGAAACATTCTGGAGAACACAGTTTAGCAGTCAGTTTCATGAATAAATGCATAGGAACATATGTTTCTTTCAGAATGTGTTTCGACAGAACAACCATATTTTAGTTCATCTCCCAAATGTGGGGAATGTATCAGTAAGGTTTATAAATCTAAGGTCTCTAATCCCTCCGAAATGAAGGAAAAAAACTAACAGAAAAATTCAACAAAAAAGTGCATTCAAAGCTGAAGTTAGCACTCCTGGCCCCAGTTCAATTATTACAGGGGCAGGTGTTATGTTTATCTTCACAAGATTCATCAAAGCATGCTGGCAAAGACTCAGCAAGAAAGCCACAGAGCACGGGCTAAGTTCAGAATTTATCTGAGGCCAAATATGAAGAAGTAAAGAGAAACTCATTATGTAAGCCAGCTACAGGTATATTATTCCATCTCCGAGATTTCCAACAGGTTTTCATCTATTTCCACATTTAACATTGTTGTCAACCTTAGTGTAAGAAACACTGTGGTCATTTTTTTTTTTTAATAACAGTTGGAAAAGAAAATTCTCAGGAGAAATTTTTCAAAGGATTTTCAGGTCCATTTTTCTTATAAGAAAGTTTTACATCTGAGGCAATATAACCCATTCTCAAAATAGAGCAAAAAATGTTTCCACCTGTCTTGGTCACTTGGTTATCTCTGGCTGTTGGTGCCATTTAATTGATTTTTTAGTACTAAGGCTTCTTTCACTAGCAACAACAGTCCCAGAGTCTGGCGACCCCAGTAGCTGCCTCACACAATTCCCAGCGTCTCATTCTTCACCCAACCCCTTCCAATGTATTAATCTAGAAACTCCACTCCAACAAACTGTCAGCCTCATTGAGACCACCACACCAGGTAGCTCAGCATTTTCTCATTATTTTGAGTTCCCTTCTTAGTGTCTGAACCACAGTACATGATTATAATTACTACTTTACAAACACCATTATATTCAATACCCCTCTCTCTGATGCTCCTTCCTGGGAAAACCCGAACCCTAGTTTTGCCCACTTTCTGGTCTTTTCTCCACCTGCTACTGAGTGGCGGAGCAGGTCAACCTCAAATGTGCATTCAACACTGTCCAGCATTTCTCCAACCTCACTCCATTTTAAGATGTTAATTCCAGTCTCCCCATCTCTCCCCAAGCCATTCCTCTAACCCTTTTAATCTCCAGTGATTATTTTACTCTCTCTTTATTCAAAAAATGAAAACTAATGGATGAAAACTTTCATCTTCCTACCAACAAATCTGCAAACTTGCCTCCACCAACACTCATCTTACTTTTTCTTCTCTCCTAGTGTAGGGGAAGGCCAACCTCACCCTGATCTGACAATTCTATCCCTTTATACTTTCCCATAAACTTTGCTCATTTGGTCTATGCTTTGGACCTATCTCATAAATCAATATTTACCTCTCACAGAATTATTTTCCAGAACCTGCAAACATGCTTTAATTTCATCCATCTTAAAAAAGAAAGAAAAAGAAAAACAAAACCTTCTGATCACATCCTCCTCTTACTCCCACCCCAGTTCTCTATTTCTTTTCACAATTCAGTCCTTTAAAAGAGTTGTCTACACATTGCTTCCATGTTCTCACCTTCCATTCACTCTTCTCCCCAATACAACTCATACTAATCACTAAATTTCCCTGATAAATTCTCACTTGCAATTTTCTAATGTTGACTAACAAAGTTTCCATTGTAATGACTCCAAATCATGACAGCTCACCAATGGGCTCCTTGGACATGGTCCAGGAGGGACAGTTTGTCTCTCTTCCAATGGGCATCAGCGGGGCAGTGTGAGGCTGGCAGAAATCACCTGAAAGTTCACTCCTTCACATTTCTGGCAGTAGATTCTGGGAAAACTCAGAACACCTGGGTCTTCCTCAGGCAGCTTTCTGTTCCTCTCTGTGGCCTCTCCATGTGCTCGCTCTAGTATGGACACTTCAGGGTAGCCAGAACTCTACACATCTGCTCAGGAAAACCAAGGTGCATATCTGAAGAGAGAGGTGCCAGTTACCCTGCTGTGTAAAAATTACCCCTAAATTTTGTACCATTTATTATGTTCACAGATTCTGTGGCTAAGGAATTCGGACAGGGCAGGGGATGGAGGGATGGTTTATTTCTGCTGCATGATGTCTGGGCTCCTCTGAAAGATTCAAAGGCTGCAACCATCTTGAAGGTTTACTCCCGTACATATCGGCAAATTGATGCTGACTGTGAGCTCAGACCTTTGCTGGGACTGCCAGCCAGAGTATGTACTCTTGGCCTCTCTGCAAGTCCTGGGCTTCCTCAGAACATGGTGTCTGGATTTCAAGGGCAATGAGAGAGGAGAGAGAGAGCGAGAGAGCGAGAGAGAGTGAGAGAGAGCGAGAGAGAGAGAGAGAGAGAGAGGGAGAGAGAGAGAGAGAGAGAGAGAGAGAGGGAAGGGAAGGAGAAACTGAGACTGACCCCAATTAAAGCATTTTATGATCTAGCTTTGGAAGGCTGTACATCAGGGCTACATCTTGGAACTTCCTCTCTTTAATGTTATCTCCCTCATAGGACAGACCCATGCAGTCATATGGTTTAACTATAATATATAGGCTGATGACTCCAAAATTTATTCTAATTCCAAATCTATACCCTAAATTTTAACATCACCACTTGGAAGTCTGATAGGTTTTTCAAATTTAACCAAGTGCAAAAGCCCTGGTTTCTCCTATTACCTTACAATCTTCCCATTTCAATAAATATTATCATTTAGTCCAAACCCTTAGAATCATTGTTTTACTTTCATTTCCTTCATATCTCCCTTTAAATCCTTCAGAAATTTCTGTTGGTAAATCTATCGACTTCTCTTCATCTCTTCCATTATAAATTAACCCAAACACCCACATCTTTTTCCTAGACCCCTGCAGTAGCCTCCTACTTGTAGATAGAATCAGAAACTATTATATTTGTGAATAATAAAGACTTTGATACCATTTGATCTCTTTTCCTTAAAATATCATCTAAAAAACACCAAGGACTATGTTGGGGGTGGAAGTTCTTGGCCTCAGGATACCACTAGCTTCCACCTCACAATGACTCGAGCCCTAAAAAATGGTTCCTATTATACTCGTTTCAAATAAATTGTATTGTATTATTAGTAAAGGACATTAAACTTGACTAGATAAGTCTGATGGTTATTGTGCTTCTTTCTTTGTTAAGCTGACAATATTCTTCAAGATGATCGTATCTTGCTAATAGGGTACATTCACTGTGATTTATTAGCTTATTAAAATATTTACTAAATGCCTATCATATGCCAAGCATTGTTCTGGTTGCTGAGGAAACAGAAGCAAACAAAACAGAGCATCTGATGAGGAAACGCAGATCAAAAAAATCATAAAATATGTCAGAGGTGATAGAAGCTATGAAGAAAAATAAAGCAGAACATTGAGTCATGGAAAGCGAGGGGGCAAGTGGCAGGTCCGTGTGCTGTTTTGCTATCTGTTGGTCAGGGAATGCATTCCTTTAAGATGATGTTTGAGTAGAAACTTGAAGAATGTGAAGGAGCAGCCATGTGTGTATTTGTGTAAAAGTGTTCCAGGTAGAGGTAACCGAAAGTTCCAGGGGTCCTGAGGCTAACATGAGTTTGGCACATTCAAGGAGCTGCAATGAGGCCAATGTGGCTAGACTGGTGTAAGCAAGGGGGAGGCTCTAGGTGATGAGGTGGGAAAGGCAGAGAATGTCAGGGGAAGTCCTCATGGCTTATTGGGCAGACTGTGTGATGGAGCTGAGTGTATTTTGGGGAAAGGGGTATGTAGTGGCATGAACCTGTTATGTACCTAGGAAAGGTCGTGTTCTTTTAGTCCATTCATGTGAGTGTACACCTTTTGATTAGGTTATTTCAGTTAAAAACCTGCCCCCAGGGTGGATCTTTAATCCCTTACTGGAGTCCTTTCAAAGAGATGCATTTGAAAGAAGCTAAGAGTGACAAGCCCCAGAGAGGCTGAGAGGCAAGGATATACCCACTGAAACTGAGAGAGGAAGCCAGAGGCTGAAAGCAACAAAACCCAGGAGACAAGGACCAGCAGACACTTGCCATGTGACAGAGATGTCCCAGATGCTGGCAGCCTTTCTTCAGAGAAGGTATTGTCCTGTTGATGCCTTAATTTGGACATTTTCACAGTCTTAGAACTGTAAATTTGTATGCTAATAAATCCCATTGTTAAAGCCAACCCATTTCTGGTGTACTGCATTCCAGAAAGTTTAGCATACCAAAGCAGGGTGGTCTTGTTAGAATCACTTATCTAGGAGGTGCAAGGATAGTCCAGTGGTAGAATTCTCGCTGACCATAGGGGAGACTCAGGTTCGATTCCAGGTCCATGCACTTCCCAAAGAACAATCAAACAAGCAAAACAAACAAACAAAAACCAACCAAACAAAATTCAACAAATGGTGCTGCAACAATGGGATACTAACCTGGAAAAATAATGAAAGGTGGCCCCCACCATATAGCACACGAAAGAAAAAAAAAGAAGCCCTTGTCTAAGGTGAAGGGGCTGTGTCTTAGTTTTCTGGGGTTGCCATAACAAAGTACCACAAACTTGGTGGCTTAAAACAACAAAAATTTATTGTCTCACAGTTCTGGAGTCTAAAAATCCAAAATCAAGGTTTGGTCACGGCCATGCTGTCTCTGAAACCTGCAGGGGAGAATCTTTCCTTGCCTTTTCCTAGCCGCTGGTGGTTTGCAGGTAATACTTGTTCTTTGGTCTGCAGCTGCAGCACTTACATCTCGGCCTTCATGGTCACATGGCATTTTCCCCTCTTCTGTCTGTTTCTCTCCTTATCTGTCTCTTATAAGGACTCTCCTCCATTGTATTTAGGTAACTTCACCCAAGATCTTCAATGCAGTCACATCTTTTGCCAGTTAAGGTTATAGCCACAGGTTCCAGTGGACATGAATTTGGAGGGACACCATTCAACTCACTACAGGTTGTGCTTTCAGAAACAAAGGAGGAAAAGGAGAGAACACACATTTAGTATAAGATGGGAAGGCAGTTGGACAGCTTGGGTTCAAGTCCTAAACCCAGCACTTCAGCAGAACACCTATCTTCTCTGACCCTGTCATCACACATTGTGTCAATAATGGATTAATTGAGAAAAAAATGCCTGGCAGATGGCTTCACATAGTATGGCACATATTAACGGGTCAATAAATACTGTTTATTATTATTAAAAGGGAGTTTCTTAGCCCTTCCCTCACTGTAACAGCATGAAGCCTACAGAATCTATTGATACAGTGAATTTTAATTTGCTAGTATTTCTAGACCCTCCTCCCAATTCTCTTTCTCTGCTTCATTCACATCTCTGCCTGCCCCAGCCCCCACCATTCTGTATCTCCTGACACTGCTTTATTTATGCTCCGCCACAGTTGTCAATAAATGACCCTCTAGGCATTTATTTTATTATAGTCTGTCCTCTCCAATTAGAATACAAGCTCCATGAGAGCAGGACATTTTCTCCTTTAGTTCACTTGTGCCTTGAGAACTGCATGGTACATAATAACATTTGTCAAAGAAAGAAATGAAACACAAATCACAGGGGAGCTCTTCCAGCCATTAGTAAGAATAAGTAATACCAAAATTTACATACTTTCACATGCATATTGAGAGATCAGAACTTTTCAATTCAGAGCATTTTCCTTTACATTACTATCAGGAACACTTTAGCATAGTCCATCTTGGGTTTTTAGCCTGACAGGTTAGAGAGTTCTGGAAGTTAGGCCAATTTATTTTATCAGGAACAAGAAGCCAAACCTGTATCTACTATAGCCCCATAAAGTCCTTTGGGGCCTCCTCACCTGCCAACCACTTTGAGAACTGAGAACAAGTACTGTTCTGTAAATTTCTTCCATCAGTAACTGCCAAACAGTCTTTTCCTCAACTGACTTGGCTTCTCACTTAAGTCACATATTGCAATTTGTAATTTTTCCAAAGGGTCTTTCAAACATTTCACTTCCTGAAATTACAATGATTGTATATTTTGGGCCATTTGCAGCCCTGTTTTATCCACCAGAGATTGAGAGTAGGAAGATGGAAGAAACATAAGATTTCCTATGGCCTGTTTGGTTTATAAGTATGAACTTCACAAAGAACATCTTGCTCATTTCCCCAGGGCCAAGAGAGACTTATAGAAGCTGTTCTACAAAACAACAATTGTATTTTATTTGTCATTCCTGTATTTTCTGGGGGAAGCATAGCCTGGGGTTATTTTTGCATTGGGTTGCAGGTTTGACTTAATTCTCCACATATATTCCTGGGGGTAGGGTTTTAGCACTTTGAGCAGCAAAGAGTAGGTCTAACAATTATTGCAATAAAAACATTCACATAGGAGATTAGAAGGTTTTGCTTATTTTGGTTTACTAAGTGTTCACGTCTGCTAACTGCCAGAATGCAATAAACCAGAAACAGAACAGCTTTTAAAAGGGGGAATTTAATGAGTTGCTAGTTTACAGTTCTAAGGCTGAGAAAATGTCCCAATTAAAACAAGTCTATAGAAATGTCCAATCTAAGGCATCCATCCAGGGAAAGATACCTTGGTTCAAGAAGGCCGATGAAGTTCAGGGCTTCTCTCTCAAGTGAGAAGGCACATGGCGAACACAGGGCTCCTCTCTTGACTGGAAGGACACATGGTGAATGTGACGTCATCCGCTAGCTTTCTCTCCTGGCTTCCGGTTTCGTGAAGGTTTCGTGAAGGTTTCGTGAAGCTCCCCCGGGAGGCAATCTCCAAAGGTCGCTGGCTGGTGGACTCTCTGCTTCGTGGTGCTGTAGCATTCTCTGCTCTCTCTAAATCTCTTTCTCCAAAATGTTTCCTCTTTTATAGGATTCCAGTAAACCAATCAAGACCCACCCAAATGGGTGGAGACATGTCATCACCTAATCCAGTTTAACAACCACTCTTGACTAAATCACATCATCCAGGGAGACGATCCAATCACAGTTTCAAACATATAGTATTGAACAGGGATTATTCTACCTTTATGAAATGGGATTTTGATTAAAACATGGCTTTTCTAGGGGGCACACATCGTTTCAAACCAGCACACTAAGACACATTTTTGACTTATGAAGCATATAATAACATGGATGAACCTAGAGAACATTATGCTGAGTGAGACTAGCCAAAAACTAAAGGACAAATACTGTATGGTCTCACTGGTATGAACCGACATTAGTGAATAAACTTGGAAAATGTTATTGGTAACAGAGACCATCAGGAGATAGAAATAGGGTAAGATAATGGGTAATTGGAGCTGAAGGGATACAGACTGTGCAACAGGACTGGATACAAAAACTCAGAAATGGACAGCACAATACTACCTAATTATAATGTAATTATGTTAAAACATTGAATGAAGCGGCATGGGAGGTATAGTTTTTTTTTCTCTCTATTATCGTTTTATTTCTTTTTCTGTTGTCTTTTTATTTCTTTTTCTAAATCGATGCAAATGTACTAAGAAATGATGAATATGCAACTATGTGATGATATTAAGAATTACTGATTGTATATGTAGAATGGAATGATTTCTAAATGTTTTGTTAGTTAATTTTTTTTAATTAATAAAAAAAGATACATTTTTGTCACTGAGCTGGTCACTCCTTTTTCCACTAAGATTTATAAGAGAACTGCTTAGAATCACATATGGAAATTACCAGAGCTTGAAAAAAATGTCTCTGAGAAAGAAATTCTACCTTTCAATTCCTCCTAAAATAGCAAGACCAGTACATGACTTTCCTTCACTCACACCTCCCCTGTGTATAAAACCACAGCTTTGGAGAATGTTGATCTTCACCCTGGTGGGATTGGAAACTTCTGGCAAGGGGACCTCATGACCTCATGAGAAAGCTGCTTTCTGTGGAACTCAGGCTGGCAAAGCACTGAAGGACATGCCTGATGCTGAGCTTGCTCCCTTCTTCCAGGCAGGAAGAGTGTGGGGAATGAGACAGCTTTCTAGAATACAAATCTAGTTTAACTAATGGTGGATTTATATAATAGCAGATTTGTTTACTCCCACTAGATCAAGTTTACCAGAAACCGCAAGGGTAAAGTTTGCATTTGTATAAAGTTTGGGAAGAGAGGACATCGCCATTTAAAAAAATGCTACTCATACTGGGATAGGAAATGTGGACTTCTCTTGGAACTGAATGGGAAAGATTACTTCTTCTGCTCTTCAGCCCAGGGTAAGAAGTCATGGGGAATCAAATATCTAGGAATGCATCAAACCAAGAATGTAAAAGACACAGAAAACAGCAAAACATTGCTAAAAGAAATCAAAGAAGACTTAAATAAATGGGAAGGCATTCATAAATATCATTAAGGTATCAAACTATCTAAAGCAATTCACAGATGCAATACAATCCCAATCAAACTTCCACAGCCTTCTTTGCAGAAATGGAAAAACCAATCATCAAATTTATATGTAAAGGTAAGGAACACCAATTAGCCTAACCCATTTTGAAAAAAAAAGAATAAAGTTGGAGGACTCACTACTCAATCTTTAAACTTATTACAAAGACACAGTAATCAAAACAGCATAGTTCTGGCACAAGGATGACATGTAGCCCAATGGAATAAAATTGACAGTTCAGAAATCAATCCTTATATTTATAGCCAAGTGACTTTTGACTTGGGGGTGAAGATCACTCAATTGGGAAAGAATAGTCTCTTCAACAATGGTGCTGGGGAAACAATCTCCACATGTAAAAGAATGAAGGCAGTCCCCCACTTCACATCATATACAAAAATCAACCGAAAATGGATGAAAGACCTAAATATAAAAGCCAGAACTCTCGAACTTCAAGAAGAAAATGTAGGGAAGTATCTTCAGGATCTTGTGCTAGGCAATGGTTTCTTAGATTTTACACTCAGAGCACAAGCCACAAAAGAAACAATAGATAAACGCAAAATTGACAACTTTTGTGCCTCAAAAGACTTTACCATGAAAGTGAAATGACAACTTACTCAATGGAAGAAAATTTTTGGAAACTGCACATCTGATTAAAGTTTACTAGCCAGAATATATAAAGAAGTCCTACAACTCAATGACAAAAAGGATAAACAACCCAGTTTAAAAATGGGCAGAAGTCTTGAATAGACAGTTCTCCATAGAAGATGTACAAATTTCCAAAAGCACATGAAAAATGTTCAACATCATTAGGCTTCAGGGAAATACAATCAAAACTACAATGAATTTCACACCCACTAGAATGGTTACTGTTAAACAATGGAATATTGCAAGTGTTGGAGAGGATGTGGAGAAATAGGAACATGTATTCATTGCAAGTGGGAATGTAAAATTGTGCAGCCACTGTGGAAGACAACCTGACAGTTTCTCGCAAAGTTAAGTATAGAATTACCACATGACCCAGTAATTCCACTTCTGGGTATATACCCAAAAGAACTGAAAGCAAGGACTTGAACAGATATTTGCACACTGATGTTCATAGTGGTATTATTCACAATTGCCAAAAGAAGGAAGCAACCCAAGTATCCATCAATGAATGAATGGATAAACAAAATACAGCATATATGCACAATGGAATATTATTCAGCTATAAAAGGGATGAAATTCTGATGTCTGTGACAACATGAATGAGCTTGAAGACATCATGTTGGGTGAAAAAACCATATAAGAAAGGGCAAATATCATATGATCTCACTGATATGAAATAATTAGGAGAAAAAAACTCATGAGTCAGAATATTGAATATAGGTTAGCAAGGGATGAAATGGGGTTAGGGAAGAGAGAGGTAAGGCTTAAACTGTATAGAATTTCTATTTGACAGGTTAGAACAGCTTTGGTAACAGATAGTGGGGATGGTAGCCCAACATTGTGAACATAATTAACAGCATTGAATAATATAGTTGAATGTGGTTAAAAGGGGAAAATTTTAGGCTAGATATATGTTACTAGAGTAATTTTTTTAAAAAATCCATGGGACTGTACAAGACAAATAGTGAAACCTAAGGTATACCATGGACTATAGCTAATACATAATTATAAAAATATGCTTTCATCAATTGAAACAACCGTACCATGCTAGTTCAAGGTGTTAATAATATAGTGGTATGTGGGAATCCTGTATTTTATGCAAGACTTTTCTGTAAACCCACAACTTCACTAATTTAAAAAAAAAGGTCATGGGAAGGATAGTACCACACCTGATGTGGGACTGGTATTGGAGAAACCTCTGCACATGGTAAGGATGTATCTTGTGGAAAACAGTGGTGAATGAAGTTATAGATTTTTTTAATGTTACATAAGTAAAATGTTACAATCCTGGTCCAGGCTGAACAAGGTGGAAAGCAAGTTTAGGTAAGTGTAATAATGAGGGGCTTCCTCACCAGCCCACTCCCAGACACACTGCCACTTGGCGATGCAGAGAAATCAAGAAAGGGGGGAGAGATGGATGCCATCTTGAACCCCTGTCTACCCTATGCTGATTTAAATCTGTTATGTACCCCAGAAAAAGCCATGTTCATTTGGTCCATTCCTGTGGATATAGACCTATTATGGGTGGGACTTTTGATTAGGTTATTTCTATTGCGATGTGACCCACCCCATTCAGGATGGATTTTAATCCTCTTATTGAAGTCCTTTTTAAGAGGATAAGGGATACAGAGGAAAAGCCTCCAGAAAGCTCATAGGAGCCCAGAGAGAAGCTAAGAGAAGAAATTAAGAGATGCCCCCAGAGAAAAGCCCTAGAGAAGCTGAGAGAGGACCCACAGAAGCTCAGAGATGTACTGGAACCAGAAGCTGAAAGCAACAAAACCCAGGAGTAAAGGACCAGCAGACACCAGCCATGTGCCTTCCCATATGAGAATGGTGTTTCAGATGCTGGCAGCCTGTCTTCAGAGTCCAGGTATTGTCCTGATGATGCCTTGAGTTGGACATTTTCATGGCCTAAGAACTGTAAATTGTAAGTTTATAAATCCCCATTGTGAAAGCCAACCCATTTTCTAGTATACTGCATTCCGGCAGCTTTAGTAGACTGAAACACACCCCTACTGAAGGAGAACATTTCTTTCCTTGTACGTCAAAGTAGCCCAAGAGCAAAGAACATCCAGGAGAATTCACCTATATTAGGTTGACAGGCGGGAAATAATAAAAAGAAATTCAATTAGCCATAATGTTGGGAGCGAGAGTAGGTATGTGCGTGGACCTCTGTGTGCTGTCTGTGGGACTGAGAGGGGGTGACCAAGAGAGAGCTAGGGGGTAGTTGAGAAGATTGACTGCACCATCTGACACATGGAAAGGTGAGATCACCTTCATAGGATCCCACATATTTATGGTGTTCTTTCTAAATTGAAAGGATGCAGTACAAACCACGGAAATTGCTTTAGTTCTCCTAACAGATGCCTCCCCCAAGCTGAAGCCAAGCCCGGTGCCCGGCAGCTGATACTAGATCTTTTATGTTGTTCTAAATTAAGTTCAGAGTAATTCAGTCCACGCCACAAGTACCATTATGTGGGCTTACTTGCACTAAATCTATGTTTATGGAAACATAAACTACATGTTTTTCCTGTCGTCAGCTTTTATTATTGACAATGATTTCTAATATGTGCCCATCAACTGCCCTTTTAATCACTGTCAGTCATTCTTTTCTATTGCAGTCAGTTTTAAAACAGCCTTGATGGTTTTAAAATAAGGACCTTCCTCTGCTAAACTGTATTTAGGGCTAATTAGGAGTAAATAACTATTCCCAGCAAGGAGGACAGAATCCAAGCAAATCTTCAACAAATGCAATCTTCCCCTCAGAGGAAGATATTCTTGTCTGCTGCGAGTAAATATTTCCATTACAACCATAAGAAACTCCATATTTCCCCCCATTGTAAATGTCATGCTGCTGTGATACAAGTAGAGAAAAATAAATACCAGTCAAGGCCGGGAGGAAAACACAAGAAGCATTTAATTATGAAAAAAATATATAATTCCCTGTTTCTTTCAGCATATCCCAGTTCTATTTGGTTGCTGTCTTCAGCTGTGTAAAGGGAACAGCCGTAATCATAGGCTATTAGTTCCCACTCAAATCTGACATTTCCTCTAACTCTTTCCACCTCCCTCACTCCCACTCCCTCCATGATGCAACACAATTCATTCATTGTGCAATTACAGACAATTGCTCCAAGGCAAGAATGCAAATTAGAGAGGATCGGGACTTGTATTAGAAAGGTTTATCTTGATCTCAACTCTAAGCTCTCCTGCAATGTATTGCCCTAGTGACTTTCTGTTAAATTTTGTTTCTACTGGGCTTTATAATTTTCTCTTTCACTTAAAGATAAGAGTTACTCCTATTTGGAAATTATAGATTTTAAAGTTTCTTATATTTTCACTTCCCATTGGAATCTTACAGTTATTTTTATGAATTTCTTCTAACTGATAACAGTTAAAATGTAATATTTTCCCCTCTTGGGGAAGGAGAAAGAAAAAATGCATTTAAAGATACCTAAGCACAGAAAAAAAAATGGGACTGGATGAGGAAAGTAACTTTAAGCTATACATACCTATCCAGATGTATGGAAAGATAAAACTCTACTACAAAATATAGAGTTCAAGCCAATCATCAAAACGAAGGACCAAGTAAGGTCTTGGTTATTTTGTGCAAATAGACTTAAATAAGAAATTCTTAGATGCATTCAATAAACAGTGGTTGGATATCAGCAATGGACTATTCGGTCCTCTTTCATTTGTCATGTTAAAGTTTCTTAACTCTAGTTTTAGTATCTAGTTTTTGATACCAAAAACATTAAATATTTATTGAGATTCTAGAAACATTTAAAATCTTCAAAATTACTTTTAATTATTCCAGTTAAGAAATTATGAACAGACCCCAGTTTACTGTTAGTTGGTAGATACCGTTCTAAATTTTGCTGGATATCAATCATCATTTCTGCGTTCATTCATTCTTCCCACAACTATTCGGTGAGCACCTCCCATGTGAGACAGCATTCTAGTGCTGAGAATACAGGAGTCAGAAAGATGAGGTTAGAGAGATGAGCTTGGCTGTGACAAGGACTTGGAATTAGTCTGATGGTGACTGGAAGCCTTGGCTCAAATAAGCTGCATGATCTGAATGCATTTTACAGAGATCTCTCTGCCTATGTGGAGAATTTTCTCTTGGAGAGTGCTGCTGCATAAAACACAGGATGCCCAGTTAAATTTGAGTTTTTATTATAAGAAGTCTGTCTCAAATATTGCATGAGACATATGTCTACTAAAAAGGCATTTGTTTTTTCATTTGAAATTCAAAATTTAACTGGCTGCTTGTGTTTTTACATGCCAAATCTGGCAGTCCTATTGTTGGAGCCAAGAATGGAAGCAGAGTCTGGAGGTCCAGGTGAAAGATGCTTGTGGCTTAGATTGGAGTCCTTGCAGAGGAGGTGGGATGTGGTGGTCAGAGCCTGAGTCACTTTTGAAGGTAGAAAACAACAGGGCTTGAACTGAATGTGAGCAAGAAAAGAAGAGTCAATGATGACTCCTAAGTTTCAGACTGAGAAGTTGTGTGAGTGGAACACAATTTTCTCCCATGAGGAACATTGTGAGGATACAGGATGAGGGGTATGCAGCATGAGAATCAAGAGTTCCTTCTGGTTTAGACACCTTGAGTCTGAGATGCCCAGTAGGCATCCAAGTGCAGATGTTGAGCAGGCAGTTAGACATAGGAGAATGGTGCCTGGGGAGAAGATGGGGTTGGAGTTATTAGTTTGAGAATCAGGTACATATGGATGGGTTTTAAGCCATGAAAGAGGGAGAGAACATCTAGTGAAGACTGTAGAGCAGTGGGCTCAGGATTGAGGTCTTGGACACACCAAAATTCAGGGTCTGGTGGGCAAAGGGGGACCAGAAAAGGAAAAGGAAACACCTAATTCAGTAGGAGGATGATTAGGGAGGGGCATATCCCAGAAGCTTTGGGAAAGTGATCCAATGCGAGAACATCAAATGCTATGAGAAGCCAAGTAAGAGGAGCAGTGAGAACAGGCCACTGGGTTATCAAGGAGCTTGGGGGTAGACATGGCAAAAGAGTGATTTTGTAAATTGGAAATCAGAATACATTATCTCACAAAATCCAGGGTGCTTAGATTCTGAGGCCAGAACCCCTGAAGCGAGTAATCCTTGCATGGCCCACTGTTCTCTTGTTCTCTTGCCCCCTTCTCCAATTTCCTTCCAGGTAAACTCCCCAGACCTGATGCTCATGATTTCCCAACCTGTGGCTCAGAGAGAGGAGGGGGCAGGCTGGAGGCCTTTGGCCAAGGGCAGTGCCTGTAGCTCATTTCTCTGTCTGTCTCTTTGATAAGCCTGCCTACTTCCTCTTTTTACAATCAGTGCCTAGTTCTTCTGACTAGTGTCTTTGTCTTCCCTGGGTCCACTTCAAAACACAGTAAAATTTCAGAGTGTTGAGACTTTTCCCTTATATCCAAGACAATGCTATGGAAACTTTGTGAGGCAATATACACACACACACTTTCACACATTTGGGTTAGATAGCCAGTCATTATTACCTAAGCACCCAGGGCTAATGTGGTTAGTGAACCCTTAACCTTCTCTCCATCATTATTACCTCTAAGTACAAAATGAGCCTCCACCCAATAGCAATATGTATTTGATAAATACTATGGCTGCAAACATGGACAATGAGGGGTCATTTTAGGAGCTATGGGTTTAGATGGAGAACTAAAGGAGTTTTCAATGAGAAACAAAAAGGCACTTTTCTAGTGTAACTGGTACCTGGCTGACAATAGTGCCAAATAAGCCCTGTTCCAGGTTCAGGAGTCTCCCTGCTAAAAGAATTTAGCCACATGAGAGGGCCAGTAGGAATAAATAGTTAAGTTTATTAAAGAGAAAGAGAGAGAGTACATGTTAAAGAGGTTAATGAAGGTAGGCCCAAGGAAGGGAAACACATTGAATGGATTGGGTTTAGCTCCTTTTATAGGAATTTTTATTGGTAGCAGTTATCTATAGTAACCTTTGGGCACCAGGTGTCTTCTTTGGGCAGGTTTCCACAGTGACCTTTGGACACCACATGTCTTTGCTGTTTTAGGAGGAGATAGCTAGCTATCGGAATTAGTGGTTTGCTGTCAAGTATCCAAAATTTGTCTTTGGTCAGATGTTTAACAGCCTTTATCACCCTATGCTTTCTATTATTAACGAATATTTTGCTTTGGGCCCAGGATTTCACAAGTCCTCATATGGAATGCCTTGATATTCGTGAGTTTAGTATGCAGTGTTTATAGTCTGATGGAAAAAATGTGACAAGTAGGTTGAATATGTCTGGGTCAAACATAAGAATGAGAAGAAAAAGAGTTAAAGGACCCAGAAAAGGGAGGATCCAAGTAGTTAGATTAGTAGAAAAGGATTCCAGTCACTTCCAGCATTGTTTTTAATTCATTCGTCCTAGAGGTCCCATATGCTTATTTGAATTTCACCTGAGTGGTTGACATAAAAGCAACACTCTTCTTGTAAGAAGAGGCAAAGTCCCCCTTGGGCTGCAGTAAGTGCATCTAAGGCTCATCTGTTTTGAAGCACCACCACTGCCAGGGATTTTATTGGGATCCAGGGCGGGCTAGAATTTGTGCAGTGGATTCTACACCATGCATGAGCTCTAAGGAGTGGTTGTGGTGGAACAGAAGAGCACAAAAGAGAGAGAGAGAGAGAGCACATTGTACTTAGCTCTGCTTCTTTAGTAGGAAATACTAAACCACTTAGTGGTTGACAGTTGTAGGATTCTTTCTGGTCAGGAGGGTTCACAAGATCGTGGCCAGGGAGTGTGACCATAGGCAGGTGAATCCAACTGTATATTCCACTGATTTTTATTGCTATGCAAGAAAAAGAGTTACAGAGTAAGGTGCCTTCTATTTGAGCTCTAGCTGAGAGTGGATCCTGCTTTTTTCTAGGTTTGATAAGACTGAGTCTCCTAGTTTTACTTTAGGGGAGATAAATCTGGCTCTGGGGCAGGATGAAATTATAGGACCTATATAAGTTTCTGTAGCTTCCAGGAAAGCAAAGTGTTTGCTTAGATTATGGATTTTTGGATCCAACACCAAATCCTGGGTTAAAAATGGCCTCCCATACATAATTTCAAAGGGGCTTAGCTGGAGAGGCTCCTTAGGTGCTAAACACGTCCTAAGAATTGCTAAAGGAAGATTCAGTACCCACGGCATATGGGTCTCTTGACATAACTTTGCTAATGTTTGTTTCAAGTTTTGGTTGGCTCTTTCTACTTTCCTGAAGGATTTGGTCTCCAGACACAATGGCTGTTAGGATGCTAACAGCCATTGCCACCTGTGCTGGTTTGAAAGTATTATGTGCCACCGAAAAGCCATGTTTTAATTCTCATCCAATCTTGTGGGAATAGTCTTTTCTTTTAATCTTGATTCAATACTGTAGGTTGGAAACCTTTGATTAGATTATTTCTATGGAGCTGCAACATGCTCAATTGTGGGCATGATCTTTTGATTGGATGGAGATGTGACTCCACCTAGTCCAGTGGGTCTTGATTAGCTTACTGGAATCCTTTAAAAAATGAAACATTTTGGAGAGAGTCAGAAATGATCAAGCCCACAGAAACTTCAGAGTGGACCTGACACAGATGCCAATACTTGGAGAACACAGACACAGATGTTTGGAGATGCTTGGGGCCCAACAAATGTTGTCATGAGATGGTAAGCAAGTCAGAACCTGAAAAGTGCCAAGGAAGCCGAGAGATGAAAGCCAGCCCCAGAGAAGCAAAGTGAGGAACCTCCATAGGAACAGAAGCTGCAAGCAATGGAGCCTAGGAGCAATAGACCGGCTGATGCCAGTCACATGACTTCCCAGCTAACAGAGGTGTTTCTGACCCTTTGGTCTTTCTTAAGTGAAGGTAATCTCTTACTGGTGCCTTCATTTGGACACTTTCACTTCCTTTGAACTATAAACTTGTAACTTATTAAATTTCCCTTTTTAAAAGTTGTTCCAGTTCTGGTATATCACATTCCTACAGGTTGCAAACTAACACACCACCCCTTGAGCTATGTGGGTAACAAAGTCTGGCCCATTGTTGTTTTGCATGGAAACAGGCAACCCAAATCTAGGAATAATTTATTTAAGAGGCAGCTTAGAGACAGCATTCGATGTTTCTGTTCAAGTAGGAAAGGCTTCCATCCACCCTGTAGAGTTATCTATGAAGACTAGTAGGTGTTTGAATCCCTGGGAAGGTGACATATGGGTGAAGTTGACTTGCCAATCTTCTCTTGGGTATGCTGATTGCCATGGTGTTAGGGCGGGTGGCTGGGCAGTTTGGGTCATAAATAGCTTACAAAGCGCAACTTCAAGTAGCTTTCTTAATGGTTTCAGCTAAATTTTCCCCTTCAGTATTTTTCATGCTAAGGTGGTGAGAGCATCTTTGTCTAGATGGGTAGCCTGGTAGAGACCTTGGAGAAATTTCCACTGGATTTCACTAGGCAGGAAAATTTTTCCTTCTTCAGTAAACCATTCATTTGCTTCACACATATACCCTGATCCCTTTGCTAGTTTTTCTTTCTCCTGGGCGTAAACAGGAGTAATAGAGGGGGGAGAGAGAGATTAGGGACTAATTCTAGCACAGAAATTGGGTTCTCAGCAGCCACTTTAGCAGCTCTATTTGCTGTCATTTCCTTTGGCCATCAGAGAGTCAGACTTTTGGTGCCCTGGAAAGTCAATTACTGCAACCTCTTGGGGGAGCAATATAGCTTCAAGCAGGTTGAGAATTTCCTGTCTGTGCTTGATAGGGGATTTATCATTAGTGAGCAAGCCCTCTTTCCCTCCAGATAGCTGAGATAGCACAAAAAAGGCATACTTCGAGTCAGTATAAAGATTAACTTTCTCTCCAGCTGCAAATGTTAAACCTTTAGTGAGGGATATGAGCTTGGCCTTTTGGGCCAAGGTCCCAGTAGGTAGATGCTTTGCCTCTAGACTTCTTGCAGGGAAACAATAGCATATCCTGCTTTTCTGACTCTTTCTTTTACAAAACTGCTTCCATTCGTAAACCATGCTACCTTCAGGTTATCTAGGGGCTAGTCTTGCAGGTCTGTCCTGCTGGTATAACTTTGAACTAGTATTTCTGTGCAGGACTGCTGGAGGGGTGCACTCTCCTGGTCTGGGCTTACAGGGAACAGAGTAGCTGGGTTCAGCGGGGTACAGACTTGGATCCGAACCACTGGCATGTCTGGTAGCTGGGCTGGATAGTCCAGGAGTCTACTGTTTGAAAGTCACTGAGGTCCTCTGCCTCCAGGATGTCTCTGACTTGGCGTGGGGTATATACTGTCAGAGTTTGTCCCCACATCAGCTTAGTGGCTTTTTTCTACAAGTAAGAAAGTGGCACCCACTGCTCTGAGGCAGGGCAGTCATCCTTGGGCTGTGGCATCTAATGGCTTTGAAAAGTAGGCCACAGGTCGGGGAATGTTTCCAAGCTTTTGAACTAAGGCTCCTAATGCTACTCATTTTTCTTTCAGTTACATACAGGTGAAAGGGCTTATCTAAGTTTCGTAGGCTCAGGGCAGGCAGGCTAGTAAGAGCACCCTTGAAGGCAAGGAAGGCAGTAGCCTGCTTCGCTCCCCACGCTAAAGGGGCACTATTTAGTACCCTAGCAATTTCACACAGAGTCTGGGCAATTTCACCAAATTGGGGTATCCAAATTCTGCAATTTTCTGCCATCCCCAGGAAGGCTCTTAATTGCCTCTTTGTTTCAGGGGGTGGCACAGAGATTATAGCTTGGACTCTATCAGATGATAAAGAGCTCCCTGGGGGTGAGAACAAACCCAAGGTAAAGAGCTTTTTGTAAGGCAATTTGAGCTTTAGAAGGTGAAACTCTGTGCCCTCATTTGGCTGGGAAATTAAGGGTGGCAATGGTGTCCCTGAAGGACACTTCCCTTGTAGGACTGCATGTTAATAAATCATCCACATACTAAAGGAGGGAGCTAGACTCCAAATGCAGGAGGGCTAGAGCCTACGCTAGCACAGTCCCAAAAAGATGATGACTGTCCCTGAACTCTTGGGATAAGACTGTCCAGCTGAGTTGGGTTGGGACTGAGTCCCTGGGCCCTTTCCACTCAAAGGCAAATAGAAACTGAGAATTTGGGTGTAATGTATGCAGAAGAAAGCATCTTTTAAATCAAGAACTGATTGCACATGGTGGAGCTTGGGATTTTATTGAGGAGGGTGTGAGGGTTAGTTTCGATAGGGTGGAGGGGAATGACAAATTGGTTTATGGCCCTAAGATCTTGCCCTAACCAGTAGGACACATTTGGCTTTTCAACGGGTAGGATGGGAATGTTACAGGAAGACCTACAGGGGATGGGAAGTCAGGCTTTTAGAATTTTTGGATAAGATCGAAAACCAGGATACTGTTTTTGTCTGGGAAAGGCAGGTCCGTTATAATAGGTAGGATGGGAATTGCTTTTCCAGGCAAGTGTGTCTCCCAGACTTCAGGGTCCACTTGACTTTTTAACTCTTAGGAGAGAGACTCTAGAGTGCTCTCGGTGCCAGCTAACACTATACTTAATACCACAAAAGTTTCAATGGGGCTTTCAGGTTTCTGCTTTGGCCTATTATTGAATTTGGGTACCTAATGCCTTTACTATATCCTTTCCCAAAAGTGGGGTGGGACACTCTGGTATTATTAAAAACTGATGACTCAAAAGAATACTACCAATTTGGTCAGGTAGGGATGGGGTGAAGGCTCAAGGTCAAGACTGCCCACCTACTCCCACTATGGGACAGGTTTTAGAGGAAAGAGAGCCAGAGAGGTTAAGACAGAGTATGTGGCTCCTGTATTAATTTAAAAAGTAATAGTCTTATGTATCACATCATGAGACACCTGAAGCCCAGTGATTTTGATATTCTTTGGCAAGAGTGAAGGAGCCATTGGCCCAGGACACTTCAGTCCTGGCCCAAGGCGGTCAACAAGGCTTTTGCAGAGCCTTCGTGCCCTTTTGTGGGCTCAGTGTACTCTCGGGCCCAGTGTCCTACCTTCCCACATCATGGACAAGGCCCTAGAGCTCTTTCCATCCTCGGGGCTCCTTTGGTCTTTGGGGACACTCCCACCTCCAGTGCCCTAAATCTCCACCTCGATGACAGGTTCCTGGACGCTTCTGCCCCAATTGGCCCTGGTGACTGCTTACCGTTCATAGCTAAAGCTATGAGCCTTGCCTTATCCTGGTCTTTCCTTACCTTTCTCCTCCTCTGCAGCCCTGTCCTGGTTATTAAAGAAAGAAAAGGCAGTATTCATAAGGTCATTCGTAGGTATTTGGGGTCCTAAAGATAACTTTTGCAGTTATGATTTTTCCTTATGGCAGAAGCAGACTTGCTCATAAAGTAGGTTTTTAACCTGATTTATCCTTCCTCAGAGTCTGGGTCTACGTTGGTATATATTTTTTTACAGTATCCACTAGTCTCCCCTGAAACAAAGCAAGATTTTCCTTTTCTTCTTGAGTTATGATCTGTAGAATGTTATAATTTACAGGTCTGATAATAGTTTTTCATACCTTTTATTAAGCAAGTAATTATATGGTTCCTTGCATCAAGTTCTTGCTTCCTTCTTTGACAGTTCTAGTCAGGGTCTGCATTTGGGACAGCTATGGTCCCTACCCTATATTGTGTTGGCTGTTCCCCATGCAGCTTCTCTGCATGCCTTAGGGCTTCTACCCAGATCCTTCATATCTCCTTGGGAGCTCAGCAGAATGAAAGAATAACTTGAATGTCTCTCCAGGTGAACTCATAGGTGAGGACCAGGTTTCTAAAATTCCTCTAGAAACTTGGAGGGATCCTCAGAAAATTTTCCCGATTATTTTTTACACTGTGCTAAGTTGGTCATAGAAAAAGGGATGTGGACCCTAATGGTTCCCATATCTCCATTAGCTACTCCCAGAGAGGATACAACCCATTTCCTTATGAGCTTTTTTTGTCTCTTTCTCCATGGGGTGGTAGGGGTTCCACTGTGAGTGTGTCCAGCTGGGCCTGAATAAGGAAGGGGCACAATGGGCTTGGAAGCCTCTTCCTTTAAAGGAAGAGGGTATATGGGAGTCTCAGGTCTGGTGGGCTCAGGGTCTGGGTTTGAGAGAGGATTATTTCTGAGTCTCAAGCTTTGGAGGTGGGGTTGGCTAACAATGGGTCATATAAAATATCTACCTTCTTCTCTTCCTGAGACAGAAAGGATTTGTTTCTTAATTTCTCCTTAAGATAACATACTTTACAAGCTCCCCTCATGGCCTTGACCTAATAAAGAGTCATGAAATGTGGACATAAGGAATTTTAGAAGGTTTCTTTTCCCTTTTACAAAAATGATCTAATTGGAGTATGGCGTTAAAGCCAAGAGTTCCATCTTGTGGTCATTTTTCTCCATTGTATATGGAGGCCAAGCAACATTACAATAAGAAATTAACTTTTTCTTTTTCAGTTTAGTGGTCAGCAGATTATTCCAAGTTTTTAGGATGTAGCCCAGGGGAGCTATCAATTGGGATAGGGGGTGCACTGCCCATATTTTGAAAGGAGAGAGATAGAGGGATACTCATTCACTCTGGTCTCAGAGTGAGTAAAGGCAGCTGCAACCTTAAAGCTGAATAGTATCCTCACAATACCTTCTCATCCCCAGGGAATTCCTGTTAGAGAGAAAACCTTAGATTTAGGTCTGAAAAGCTATCTGGCTTTAGCCCTTGATCACTAAACTGGACCCTGAAGGTTGGTGAGTTGAATTTCTGACCTTGGTGGCTCTGGGCAAGGGCCAGTGAGATAGATTTTTCACCCCAGTCTCAGAGGGCTGGTGAGCTAGATTCCTAACCCTGATGACTCTGAGCTGAACTTTTGCTCCTTTCCCAACTCTGGGGGTAGAAAGTTTTCTGGTAAGTTTCATGCATGACCTGATTTAAAAACCACCACAAATGAGAACTTGAAGGGACAGAGATCCTGCTTGGCTAAGGCCTGCATTCTCCTTTGCAAGGAGAAGGTTGATCTTAAAAAGAGTGCCTAGGGGTTGTTTTGGAAATGATACATAGGCCATATGCAAAGGAGGAGGTGATCAAGACTATCCTGAAGAATTTACTCTGGAGAAAGGGAAGGGAAAAAGAAGGGGCATGGCCATGGGTCAGTATCTCTACAGCGGCTATAAGGATAGTCCCCTGGGAAATCCACAACCTTTGCACCACAGGAAGTATCCCTGAGAAAAACCTTACTGCAAACCCAACATCAAGTTAGCATAAAGAATGAAGAACAGTGGAGGGTGAAGGAATAAATACCTGGACTTGGAAGTCAACAGCAAAAGGAGGAGAAAGGGGCAGAAATAAGAGAGAATGTACTTGAAACAGAGAATAAAGGGAAGGGACCTAGGTGGGAATTCATACTGAAGAGCCTACCTAGACAGGGGAAGACAGAGGCTAATGAGGGTAGCAAGAATAAGGAGCACAAAGGCTAGGAAAAGATAGATAAGGAGAAAGGGCCAGACAGAATAGCAAGAATCAGTATTGAGGAGCATAACTTACAAAATGCAGATTTCAGGGGCTGCTGTCTTATGTGGAAGATGCTGCTCTTGAAAGCGCTTGCAATCTTCTGGCTGGCTCGCCTGAATATGCATACAATGCCTGGCTGGCAATGATGCAAGCTGAGCCCTGTTCCAGGTTCAGGAGTCTCACTGCTAAAAGAATTTCGAGGGCCTGTAGAAATAAGTAGCAAAGTTTATTAAAGAGAAAGAGAGAGTACACGTTAAAGAGGATAAGGAGGAGCACGCACTGGGTGTATTGGGTTTAGCTCCTTTTATAGGAAGTTTTGTTGGTGGCAGTTTTCCATAGTAACCTTTGAGCACCAGGTGTCTTTGTGCTGGTTTCCACAATGACCTTTGGACACCAGGTGTCTTCGCTGTTTTAGGAGGAGATAGATAGCTATTAGAATTAGTGGTTTGCTGTCATGTACCCAAAATTTGTCTTTGGGCAGATGTTTAGCAATCTTTATGACCCTATGCTTATTATAATTAACTAAGAATTTGCCTTGGGCCCAGGATTTTACAAACTGTTATGGTTTGGGGAGGTTTCAATGGTTTGGGAAGGTTTGGGAGCTTTTGGGGGAAATTTTTGTCTCATGAAGTTCGCAGCTCTGTATTAACTCTTTCAAATCTGAGTAGAAGACCAGGAACACAGTCTTGATGCCCTATTTTATCCTGCCTCAGTGGCTTGGCACTCAAGCAAACAAAAAATTGTAGAAAGTTGGAGAACTAAAACTGACCTTAGGATGAGGTCTGTGCTTACACGACAGTTGAAGTCGTCAACAACTGAGGGGCCAAACTGGGTTTCCAGAATGGCATAGCACTCTTCTGGTGGTCTTGGGTGAGGAACAAATGAATGGAACACAAAGTTGGATGATTGAATATGTCCAGTATCCTGCCAACATAGAATATGAAACATCAGTTTTCTCATTAGGAAAATGGTTGCCTTTTTCTCTCATTGGGAATAAACTAGATCACAAAGAATGTAGAAGATCTGTGGAAGCATGTATAACACACTTCTAAAAATTTTTAATTCTAAAATCTTGTAATCTAAAAAGTTTGGCAAACTTCAAATATAGACTACAGTAGCATTGTTTGAAACGAAAGCCATAGGGCTTTTCAGGATGGGGTGATAGCAAACACAAAATAAATTGTTGGAGCCATTGCGTAGAGCAGTGCTTTTTAAACTTAACCTTGTCAATTTGATACATAAAATTAACCATAACAAGAGTAATCACAACGCATGACTTGGAGAGGGAGAGAAATGGGTGGGTGTTTTATCATGAAAACGTATATGAACATTACATTCTGTTCTATAATATGCCAGTTTTTATTTAAGCATAAAGCTATGCTACTTTTTGTCCTACCAAATCCCCAAGACAATTCATATTCCAATAAGCCATACCACAGTCATGCATCCCTGGGGTTATTTATATCAGTTTGAGAATCTTGACTCCAGAGGCTTAGCTACCTTCTTATAGGAGGTGGTTCTACCAGACAAAATGTTTGAAGCGCATCATGTTAAGCTGTGGCCACAGGACTTGCTGAATGTACATTAGGAATAAGTGAAGACCTAGATTATAGTGACGACAAAGACAGGATTTCTCCTTTCCCTTTCCAAAACATCCCCTCCATAAATCTCCTGACCAGTCCAGGACCTCACAGTTCTTTGTTAGTTAATGTATCTTGTTACAAGTATGTACATAACAACCAACCACGATGTCTCAGTGCCATAAAATAACAAACATTCATTGTAACTCATGATTCTATGAGTTGGCTGGTAAATTCTGCTAATCTTGGCTAGAACTGGCTCAGCAGTGCTTGGGTCCTGGCTGGGAATTACTCACATGGTTGGCAGACAGGTGGCTGTGAGCTAATGTAGGGTGGTTTTGGCTGGGGTGACAATCCACAGGGTCTCTCGTCCTCCACAAGGTACCCTCCATGAGTTTGTTTGCAAGGTTGAATAAAGAGAGAGAGTTGGGATCAACAAGGCCTCTTCAGGCTTAGATTCAGAGCTGAGGTCACATTCCATTTGCCAAAGGAATTCAAAGGGCAGCCCTCCCTGATTCAAGGGGTCAGAAAGTAGACTACATTCTTGGGGAAGAGAGGCAAAGCCACATTACAAAGGGCACAGATTCAGGGAAAGTTGGAGAATTAAGGTCATTTTCTCAATCAGTTTACATTCAAGACATCTTTTTTTGTAAGCAAAACTTTATTCATATTACCTTTTGCCATACTGCTTACGTATGGTGCAAGAGAATCTTGCTGGAACCCAGGATGGCATATTGGTAGAGGAAGATGTTAAGCCCTCTATGGACATCAGTTTTAGCTATTAATACATATTTATTGAGGGGAAGACAGGGGAGTCACGATTTTCCCTGACAACAACTTCCCTGAAGACTGGTGGCTGATAGGTGATAGGATTGCTGGAGCCAATCCTTGGTGAAAGAGAGATAGAGAAGTGGTACATTTAATGAAGTTGTGACAATCTGGCATCTGCTTGAGCAAAAATTTCAATCATGTAAAGAATAAAAGAATGTCAAAATGCAAAGGAGAAAAATTATGTAAGTCAGCAATGCTTAGATATATCAAGGAAAAAGAAATCATATTTTTGGAGTTTGCTCAAGAAACTTCAGTAATTATAAGCCAGATTTAAAGTCTATAAAATGTAGATGCTTCACTAGATTACATCTCACAGTTAAAAGAGAATACAAAAGAAGTTTATCCCTGTATTTTAAAAATGTATATCATTATCCAACTGAGATATTTCTAGCCTTTTACCCTTAATCCAAGATGAATGTTAGGGAGGAAGAAGAACTCATATAATTTCAAGAATTTTGCTCACGCAAGGTAATTTTTAGAATTTGGAATGAAAGACAAAGAAACCTGACATTTATTGAGCATAACATTTTGCATGCCATGCAGGCGACAGGCACGTTATCTCACTTAATCACCACCATGACACTGGGGGATGCACATTAATCGGCCCTGATTTTACAGATAAGGAGCTGAGGCCTAGAGAGGACAAACAACTTGCCTGAATTCACACAGCCAGTGGATGGAAAGCCAGGAAATTAACCCTACTCTCTCAGTCCCCCATCTTTCTGGCTATGCTCTTTCCACTCTTACAGACCTCCTCCATCTTCAGGGGGAACTTTTCTTTATAATTCAGAGGAAAAAAAAAGTTGAACTGATTTTTGGTCTTTGGGTGTTTTCTGTAAAGACAGAGAAAAGGGGCTTATGTAATGCTGCCTGGACGTCTTACTCTTTCTTCCCGGTCCTGCTCTGGAATGGTCTTCGTTAAAAAGAAGACAGAGACAGGAGTTCTCAGGAGGAAAAGCTAGCAGGAATGAGTGGCACAAATGATGTGGAGGCTCCAAAGTTTACACATTCGAGGAAGAACTTTGGTCCAGGCCAGGCTTGGGGGAGAGGAGGGACAGCTACCCACAGAGCACATGTGCCCAGAGCCCTGCTGCAGTGGGCACTTAGTGCCAGCATCAATGGTGAGGTCATTCCAAAGAACAGCAGGACTCATTCATCCCACATGCCTTCTCAGACAGTTAGAGTAAACAATTTCCAGAAGCATTTCCTGTTAGCTAAAAAAAAAGACCCAAAAGCTTCATAGTGGTATAGTCAAATTACATGTGAAAATCCCTCTGTGTTTCCTCTAAAAGTACTTTGTTTTGCAAGAGGTTTCCTGGACATGATATCATAAGAACTATTCCTTGACCAATTGTATCACCAACCAATTCAAATCTACACAGTCTACCCAACTTTGCACTCTGAAAGTGTCCAAAATAGTAACGACAGGAACACCTTAATTCTATGACCAGATCCGGTGGCTGGAGTAATGTCATCACCCGTCTGGCTGGTTAGCGCTTACTAGATAGTGCAGAGATGGAACTAACTGGTTATGGAATCATGAGGAGCATGTATAAGGCAGTTAAATACCTGTGACTGGAAACATGAAAGAAAATAATGAATTCCTACTCTGAATACTTAAGAGCAAACTGCTCAGAATTGTTGCAAATTTCAATACCTCTAAAACTGTCACTGGGTTCATGCAACAGAATTAGAGTCCAGTGCTTCCCTCTCCTCTGTCCTTGCTATTCCCAAAGATTCTCAATCAGAGGAAGCAAACCTGCCCTGGAGTCCCTAAATGGAGGTGTAGGCAGAGAAAAGGCTGAATCCAGCTTTGCACAGATCTGCTCTTTTATGAGTCCAGAGCTAAAAAGGTATGAGAAGAGCTAAAAAGATATGAGAAGTAAGAGTGAGTTGTTGGCGTCTTGTTGTTAAGTCACTTGAGACAATGCTAAGTCATTCTTAGAAAAGGATAAGGAACTGGACATTCAGTATTGAAGTAGGAACTTAGAGATACTTTTGGAACTTATTTTGAAAATGACATTTTGCCACAAAGTCTAGTTGAGTCTATTTTCAGCTCACTAAGTCTTTTTATCAAGAGATTCTTTTCACTCTTGTGAAATTGGGTAGCTTCTATCTAAAGAACATGACATGACATAGAGGCTGGTACCTCTGGCATGGTGGCTGGTTATTGATGTACCACTCCCAGGTTTGAGAATCCCAGAATTTGTTAAAATAAAAAAAAAAAAAAAAAAGTCATAGGACTATTTGTTCAAAAACAAACCCAGTCACAGGACTAGTTGGTGCTGCCGTGGAGGTGCCACTTATAATCCCAACTGTGAAGGAACAGAGTTGGTCTCACCACCCAGGGGATTGTTAGAGAACCACCTGCTGAAGCCTTGGGACCCCTCTGCCTGGTAAAGCTGGGAGTCTCCCCCCGATAACCAAACCTATACAACACGGTGTGAGACAATAAAGGACACTGACTTTTCACCATTGCAGAAGAAGCTGGAAAATGGAACAATCCATGAAATCTTGGCAATCTTTTCCATCCAAACTGGGGCAAGCCCTATGGTTGCCAAGAGATTGTTGTCTGAATCAGAAGCACTCCACTTCCTTTCTGGATGAGGTTGATTTGGCTTCAACAGCTGTCAGCTCATTGATCATCAGGGTTGATCTGGCTCACCTGGCTGGCCGAAAGGAGGCCCTTTCCTCCCCAAACCAGCAACCTCTCTTCTTTCAATCTTTTGCTCCCTACAGATGCAGCATCTTTCTCTGAACCTCCCAGGAGATGAGACTGTTCCCCTGGCCCCCCACTCCCACTTCCTTGACAGAAAGGGTGTCAACTTCTTGAGGACCTTGGAACCCCTTTCAGCTCTAAGTGGCTGTGACTCATTTCCACAAAATGGAGGACTGATTGGGCACATGATCCCTCTGAATTGGAAAGAAACTTCCTAGCCCAGAAGGGTGATAAATTGGGCTTCAACTCCCTATTTCTTTCTAAATCCTCTCCCAAAGAAATAAGTTGGAAAAGCCATCTTTAGTCATCACCAAACAAATGTTTGAAAATCATGAACTTGCTGTCTGAATCACCTCTCTGGCAAGTGCAGAAGGAACGGGAAGTCCATCTAAGGCAGCTGTTGAAGAATAGCAACCCTCACCTTCAAGTTAGCTTGAAGAACTTGTTTTAATTAACAGAACATGACTATTAATAAGCAAGGCTGACACTAGAAGAAACAAAGGGAAAAAATTAACAGTACAGGTACAGGGAGAAAAAGAAAACAATGAGCAGAATTATGAAAGCTCAGTGTTACAATTAATATTTATAAAACATTTCACATTTTGTAAAGTCTAGTTCAGCAAACAGTTTCTGGGGTGTTCATTATGTGATAGACAATCTGCTAAGTTCTAAGAAAATAGAAGGGTGAGTATGACCGCGTCTCTCTCCTATGCTAAGCACATGGTGGACATTCAATAAATGTCAATTCTCTTTCTTTTCTCCTAGTGGGAAAAATTCTGAATTAATGCATGTTTATTGTGATTACTAAGGGTTTTGGAAAACAATATATGGGGTCAGAGAAGGCTTCCTGTCTCCCAAATCCATCTCATCTTGTTTGCTGGGGTACATTTCTAGACATTTCCAAGCACAGCCTCTCTTGCAAGTAAGAGTGACCATGTGAGCAGATGGAATGCAAGCACAAATAAAGAGGTGATTCAGGGCTGGGTTTTAAAACATAATAGTTGGCTGTACCTGCTCCATGTCCTCACTCTTGCCTACACAGCATGTCAAATAGGTAGGTCTTTATCCTGAGGCCCATGGATGAGGGTAGGGGGTGCAGCCCATCCCTGAGGAATTTTTAAACAGGGGGATGGGTGTGGGATCAGATATGCTTCAGGTGAAATCCTTCTAATGGTGGGTAGGAGATGGATTGTTAGGCAAGCCATAGGGCAAGGAGAGCCCTTACAGAAATTCAGGTGAAAAATGATGAGGCTCTGAATTAGACAAGCCTCTGGGTGTGAAGAAGAGGAGGCTAATTAAAATTATATCTGCAGGTCTCAGTTGTTAAAGTTATCTAAAGGCACATGGGACTGGAAAGGTATGACAGCACTTGTGCTGAGAATGTAACTCACTTGCCACGAGGGAGAGAAGTGCTCACCACTTTTTCTGTTTCCATCTTTTCCTCCCGCTCCTCTTCCTTCCCAGTCCCTAATGATTTTCCATTTTCAAACATCAGTATATACTCTAAGTTCACATTCAAGAAAGTCCATGCTAGTGAAAATGCCAAATCCTATTATTGGACTCCACATCTAAACCACAGCCAAATGCCACTAAAGACATTTGTAAAATGCCATTAAAGATATTTGTAAAAATGGAGGTTTTTTTGATGTTTTATAAACTATTGCTTTATTTTATGAGTGACACCCCATGCCTACCACCCCGCCCACCCAACACACACACATATACATAAATCATGTCTTTTGTCTTTTCTCTGTATCTTTTACTGTATCTGCTCACTTTCTAAGGCTCAGCCTGAAATTATTTTAAGATGTTCTATTTGCAATATTATAGAAAAGTATCTTACTGACATTCATAAGGACAAATTTCATTCATTTTCTTTTAATTTAGAGTCTTAACAATACATTAGCATCATTAATAGCAAAAACAACCATTTACATAGTAACTTAAAGATCAGCCATTTAAGGAAATAATGAAGTAAAAAACAGTCCTCTCATTTGATTCTACTACCAAGCCCAGGTTTATTCTGAACTTTGAGAGAGTCTCTGCCCTGAATGGATGGTGAAGCATTCAAGCAGAAGGCAAAGAGTTGTAAGTTTGAGTTTCTAAGAGATGCCACCTCAAATGAGGCTCAAGAATAACCATAGTTCTCCACTTTACTTCAATGTTGGGATATTCCTGGGATAACCAGCATACTTCCTTTTGAGGAGTTTTGACAATTCCAACAGCCTCAAGATCTGGGTCTTATAAAATATTCTTCCACATTAAAAAAGACTTTCCCCCATAGGAATAATTTTTTCATCACCTTTCCAGCTTCTTGTATTTGGCTTCCAGTTTTTTTTTTTAATATGCTTTGTTTGTAGGCTGACTGTTCAAGAGCTGCTACCTGCTCCTCAATTATATTGATCTGATCCAGATAAAGCTGCAGACCAGCGTATTTTTGGTTTAAGTTCTTTAAGTTTCTCCCAATGTTTATAGCAATACCTTTCATTTCAAGGTAGTTCAAGCTGGTTAGTTTATCCATATTTTCCAGGAGCTTATACTCATTGCTGGTGGCTGTCAGTTCGCCGGGTTGCTAAGTGGCTATTTTGGAGAACATGGCCTGGCAGAGCTCACTGATGTCAGCTTCAGTGGGCTCCATGGCTTCCTCAGCTGTCTCCACCACACCATCTTCTCCAACAGGTTCCTCAGGTTGAGTGGCCCGTGAGCCCTCTGCCACCACTATGAATGGCCCTGCACTCTGTAAAAGTGTTTTTAATTAGCAAGTCCGTGATTATCTCTTGGAAGAACTCTTGCTGGAGAAAAATATTAAGAAACAGCATGCAGAGTGAACTGTCACGAGGATGTTTTAAACTAGGGTTAAGGAAAGCAGAAAAGGAAAATATAAGGATGAAAATATTTTTACACAGACTTTGTAAACATTTTTTGATAATGAAAGGAAAATGTATAATTTGTCATGAAAAGAAAAAAGATTACAGAAGGATTGGACACTTGGTTAGGCACCAGGAAGCTACAAAAGGCACGATGACGTGAACTATAGTCAGGATGCTGCAGAGAAACATTTTCATCCTTGGTCTTAATTCAACAATTAAGTCTTCACAATAATCCACTATAGCAAAGCCTATTACTGTTGTCATTCTGAACATCAGAAATTGAAAAGATATCTTTTGAGCTTAATTTTATGAATAACTTTCTTCCTAGATTAAACTAGGGGAGGTATCTTTCCAAAAGTTCAAAAATTTCTTGTTTCTCATTAAACATTTTCAGCATCTCTCTCTTGACCTCACTTTTAGCTATGTTGCACCTTTAGGTATATGTTAATATTCCTAGTACATAGTATTTGACTGACTTGTGAAACCTAAATTAACTACATAAACTTTTAGGAAAAACTACAAGCCCTATAGGTAACTTTTTAACAAAAATCATCTTAAGAAAGAGGCAATTATTTTGGAAGTCTGAAAATAAGAAGATTCTAGTTTGAATAAAAGGGAAGGAAAATTTTTAAAACCTACTTTTCTGTTTCAAAGTGTTCTTAGTAGGCAGAAGAATGGTTCATTCTTTGAAGATAAAATGTAGAGTCAGATTAAGAAGGAAAACAGCTGCCAATAGAAACAACAATGAGAATTAGTTACATGCCCTGGAAAAACAAGATTTAGCCCAACTATGTTGATATTACTTAGCAAGGTTGGATACCAGAATTGGCAAAAATATTTCTTATTCAGCTATTTTATCAAAATCCTATGAAAATAGAAACATGAAATTGCTTCATCAAAGAGAATGTGCTTTCCTTCTCTCTTACCATCAACATTTTGTCAATCTATAGAAAGAGTCTGGAAAGAGAATACAGAAAACCCTTAATATGTGTAAGAGATAGGGAAGTTAGCTGTGAAGCAGGGTTTTATATAGCAAATGTTTTTCCCACTGACTTTCCTCTTAAAATGGAATGATTACATTCTACTGCTTCAAAACAAAAATGACTCCCGCAACATAAATGAACTTTTGCATTATCCCCCAACTCTTCCTTTCCTAAAAGCCCTAGAGAACAGCTGTCTTCCCTATCAGTGAAACAGTAAATCTTAGCTTTAGGAAAACAGCAATCCTGCACATAATAAAGTAAGCTTGATAAGACAACTTTCAATCCTTAATTTGAATGCCAGTCACATGTGCCAGTACTCCTCCCCCACCTCCTGTTGTTTAAATCATTTAAAACATTGCCGTGTCCTCTGGTCTGGTCAATGAGGACAGTTAAGCTCGAAAAGTGCTGTCTCTCCTCTCGCCACCAAGGATGAGACCCCACATAAGCCCCCTAATAAATCTGCTCATTTCCTTACCAAGCTGGACTTATCTGAGTCTTTCTTTGTTCTGTTGTACCACTCATAGTTACACGGAAAGTTGTCTTATTACACAGCCTTACTCAGAACAACTCCCAAAAGGAAATAAAAATTGCATTTAGGAATGCAACGTCTCCCCATAGCGTACACTGAGAGTAAACTAAATTGGCTATGTTACCTCATATCAGCATGCAAATACATATACCAACTGTCCAAATGATAGAGGGTGCATGGGTGTTTCAATGGAGTGCATGGGTGGTTCAGTGGTAGAATGCTTGCCTTCCATGCAGGAGACCCAGGTTTGATCCCAGGACCATGCACCACCACCCCCCCCCCAAAAAAAAAAAAACATTGTAGAAGTGTGGAATAATTGTGTGAAGGGGTAATGCACTAAGATGCGGCATTTGCAAGCATCCAGGGTTTAACAATGTGGTCCCAATTACCATGGATTCAAGTCTGCTCTTAAGTTTCTATATATGGCATGTTCTTAAACTACCTATCACTTACTAACCTCTGTCATTTGAGTTTGCATTGAATTTTAGTCCAGTTTGATCACTGCAATGATTTAAATTGTGTCTCCTTCAAAGATGTCCAAGTCTTAACCCTTAATACCTGTCAATGTGACCTTATTTGGAAAAAGGGTCTTTACAGATGAACTCAAGCTACAGAGCTCAATATGAAATTCTCCTGGATTTAGGGGGAGCCCTAAGTCCAATGAGTGGGGGTCATAAGAGAAAGGAAGGGGAGATTTAAGACACAAGCACAGAGACACAGGGGAGAAGGCCATGTGAAGAGGGAGGCACAGATAGGGTTATGCTGCCACAAGCCAAGGGATCCTGGAGCCACCAGAAGCTGGAAAAGCTAAACTTTGACATTTTAAATAGTGTTAGACTTCTGGTAATGAATTCTTTCAACTTTTGCATGTCTCAAAATGTCTTTATTTTTCCTTAGGTTTTTTGTTTTTTGTTTTTTGTTTTGTATACTGCATAGCGGAGTCACATTTCATTATTCGTTCATGTGTTATCCTGTTATGGAAACACTATTTGTTGAATTTTTGTTTGTTTGTTTGTTTTGCTTTTTTGCTTCTTTTTGGGGGAAATGCAAGGACTGGGATCGAACCCAGATCTCCCACATGGAAGGTCACCATTCTACCACTGAACAACCCATGCACCCTTGCCTTCATTTTTTTTTTTTTTGACATGGGTAGGCTCCAAGAATTGAACCCAGGTCTCTGGTATGGCAGGCAAGTGCTCTGCCACTGAGCCACTGTTGTCTGCCTGCTTGTCTTAGTTTTTATTTTATTTTTCAAATTTTTATTGATACAATAATGTATAAGCACATACATTCTTAACATACAAGCATTCCATACATGGTGTCCAATCAATGGCTCACAATATCATCTCATAGTTGTATATTCATCACCATGATCATTTTTTAGAACATTTGCATCACTCCAGAAAAGAAATAAAAAGAAAAAACTCATACATACCATACCTCTTATCCCTCCATCTCATTGATCATTAGTATTTCCATCTGTCCAATATATTAATATTAACATTTCTTCCCCCATTATTTATTTATTTTTAACCCATATGTTTTACTTATCTGTCCATACCATAGATAAAAGGAGCATCAGACACAAGGTTTTCGCAATCACACAGTCACACTGTGAAAGAAAGCTTTCGGAATCCCTTGATGCTGCATTCCAGTTCATTCTAGAGTTTCTGTCCCACGTTAACACCCTTGGGAGTCACGTCCCACATAGAGAGGGGACGGGCAGTGAGTTTGATTAGCAGACTTTTTTTCTAAACGTAACAACATACAACCACAAATATTCTTAACATATGTGCATTCCATTCTTGGTATATAATCAATAACTCACAATATCAGCACATAGTTGTATATTCATCACCATGATCATTTCTTGGAACATTTGCATCAATTCAGAAAAAGAAATAAAGAGAAAAAAGAAAAAAGAAAAAAACTCGTACATACCATACCCCTTACCCCTCCCTCTCATTGACTTTTAGTATTTCCATCTACCCAATATATTTTAGCCTTTCTTTTTCCTATTTTTTCTATACCCCTTCCTACTCCTTTCATTGATCAATAGCATTTCAATCTATTAAATTTATTTTAACATTTGTTATTTATTTATTTTTAATCCATATGTTTTACTCATCTGTCCATACCATAGATAAAAGGAGCATCAGACACAAGGTTTTCACAATCACACAGTCACATTGTGAAAGCTATATCATTATACAATCATCTTCAAGAAACATGGCTACTGGAACACAGCTCTACATTTTCAGGCAGTTCCCTCAGCCTCTCCAATATACCTTAACTAAAAAGGTGATATCTATATAATGCGTAAGAATAACCTCCAGGATAACCTCTTGACTCTGTTTGAAATCGCTCAACCATTGACACTTTATTTTGTCTCATTTCTCTCTTCCCCCTTTTGGTTGAGAAAGTTTTCTCAACCTCTTGAGGCTGAGTCTCAGCTCATTCTAGAATTTCTGATCCACGTTGCCAGGAAGGTTCACAACCCTGGGAGTCATGTCCCACATAGACGGGGTAGGGCAGTGAGTTTACTTGTCATGTTGGCTGAGAGAGAGAGAAGCCATATCTGAGCAACAAAACAGGTTCTCTAGGGGGTGACGCTTAGGCCTAATGTTAAGTAGGCTTAGTTTATCCTTTGTGGGGATAAATTTCATATGCACAACCCCCAAGACTGAGGGCTTGGCCTATAGCTTTGGTTGTCCCCTTCCCCTAGTTTTTGAAAGACATTTTCACTGAGTGTAGAATATTAGGTTGACAGGTTGGTTTGTTTTTCTTTTAGTATATTAAACACAATACACTGTCTTTCAGCTTAAATTGTTTTCCATGAGAAATGTGAAATCACCCTTATCATTTTTCCTCAGTATGTGGTGTATCATTTTTCTCTGGTTCCTTTTAAGATTTTTCTCTTTATCACTGCTTTTCAGCATTTCGATTGTGATGTACTTTGTTGCAGTTTTCTTTATGTTCTTTGCTTGGAATTTGTTGAGATTCTTGGACATACGAATTTACAATTTTCATAAAATTTGGAAAATTTTCAGCCATTACTTGTTAAATATTTTTTCATGAGGCCCCTCCTTCCTCTTTGGAAACTCAAATTATCTGTATGGAGTCACTCAAACCTGTTTCATAGTTCATTGGTGCTCTTTTCATATTAAAAAATTTTTTGTCTCTCATGTTTTATTTTGGATAGATGTTTTCAAATTTACCAATCCTTTTCTGGGCAAAATCTAATCTGCTCTTAATTCCATCCAGTCAATTTTTCATCTCAGACACTACAGTTTTCACTTCTACAAGTTTGATTTGGGTCTTTTTATATCTTCCAGGTCTCTTCTTCATCTGCTCAGTATTTTCCCTTGCTTCTTGGGCATATGGAATAGAGTCATAAAAACTTTTAATGTCCTGGTTCTACTTAATACTATCACCTGTGCCATTTTTGGTTTGGTTTCAATTGATTTTTTTTTTATCATTATGGATTTTATTTTCCTGCTTCTTAGCATGCCAGATAATTCTTGGTTGGATGTGAGACATTGAGAATTCTAACTTGTTGGGTGTTGGATATCTTTGTATTCTTATAAATATTCTTGAGCTTTGGAGTCTGGACCATAGATATTGAAAACGGTTTTGTCCTTTTAGATCTTGCCTTTAATCTTTGTTAGGTAAGTACAGAGTAGGCCTAATTTTACCCAACTATTTTGCCCTCCTACTAGCCAAAACCCTTCTGTGTGCTCTATCCAATAATACTACATGAATTACAAGATTTTCCACTTCTGCTGGTAGGAACATGAACTATTTCTAGCCATGTAGGACCTGGCTAGTATTGCCTCTATATATTATGGGGTCACTCTTCTCCTGCCTGCAGGGAATTTCCTCACAAGTATTCTCTGATCAGAATGCAGCTGAGGGCTTGATGGGACTCTCCACAGATGGACAGAGTTCTTTTTTTTTATGCTGCTCTCCCCTTTCCAGTACTCTGCCCTACAAACTCTAACTGCCTTGGCTTGCCCAGGTTCCTTTTGACTCCTCAATCCAGGTAAACCTCGGAGCTCTACTTCAGTTTTTCCTGCATGTACTGCTTCCTGAAACTTCTGAGCATAAATCAGAGTAAAAAATCAGAGGCATAAATCAGAGTAATCATAGGTCTTACCTCATTTGTTTTCCATTTCTCAAGATCATTATATCTTACTCTCTGATATCTAATGTCTTGAAAAGCTTTGTTTCATAAATTTTGTCTGATGGTTTAGTTTTTTCAGACTACAGAATAAAGTCTGTCCCTGTTACTCCGTCCTGACCAGAAGTGCCTTTTTATTGATTTTTTAAAAATGTTTTTATTGAGAAATCTTCACACACATACAGTCCATCCAAAATATACAATCAATGATGCATGATATCAGATGGTGTGTCCTCATTACCATTATCAATTGTAGAGCAATTGTATCACTCAAAAAAGAGAAATAAAAAGAAAAAACCCATGCATCCCATACCCCATATCCCTCTCATTGAACCACTAGTATTTCATTCTACCCATTTTTTTACCCCTACCCCCCCCAATTTTTTATTTATTTTTCTATCCTTATTTTTTTACTCATCTATAAAAGGAACATCAGACACAAGGTTTTCACACTCACACAGTCGCATTGTAATCGCTATATAGTTATACAATCATCTTCAAGAATCAAGGCTACTAGAACACAGTTCAGCCATTTCAGGTGCTTCCCTCCAGCTACTCCAATACACCATAAACTAAAAAGAGATATCTATATAATGCATAAGAATATTTTTATTGATTTTTAAACTACTTTATATTCAGAATTTCAACATTTTATCTCTCTTATATCTTGCAAATTGGTATCTATTTTTAACTCGTTCTTTGTGGAGTCCTGGAGCCAAGTGAGAATGAAGAGAACCAGGAAAGCCCAAAACTCTAGGCATAAACCAGTGTGGATTTAGAAGTTGTATACAAATGATATTTCATCTACACAATTGGATTGCCCTATAATGAGGGATTTTTATCAATATATACGAAGGAATAAATTTTCTTGGAAATAGGCCAGGTTCCTTTTGACTCCTCAATCCAGGTAAACCTCTGAGCTCTACTTCAGTTTTTCCAGCATGTACTTCAAGCAAATTAAAAATAAAACAAAATCAGTAAAATGCAAAAACATTAAATGTCATCATTTGGTTCATTTATAAATATATATTAAGCACTTACGATGTGACGAAGCTTTTCTAGACACAATATCATTTAATGTTAATTATGAATTATAAAATAAACTTTAATTAACCCACGTACATAGGAAACTAAGTTACTACTCCTAAATTGCTCTACACACTCAGGAGTTAATAAATACCAAGATAAGTTTCAACTCTTTCAGGTACAGATTTATTTTAAAGTGCTGTTTGCCCTGAGAAGTTGAAACACAATAAAATATTTTTACCAAATGAAAGCAAATTAGAACTTATTGCAAATGTGTCACTCAGATTTCAATGGGATTGGCTTAATAAAAGAACAATATGTAAATATCTGACTTCTAGTAATTATGTAATATATTAGTATAGGAGGCATTTGAAATAATTCAGTACCTCAAAGACAGCTAATGCTACTATTTAAATCTTCACAGTGGTTTGCTCACAATGGAAGTTCTGACTATCGAGGATACAAATAGAGGGTCAAAGAAGCCCAAACTTGTAGGTTTGGATTATCCATTAGAACATACTTAAAGTTCAATGTGAAATCTCAAAGCAAAAGCAGATTCCCAAAATTTCATCAAATTACTATCATTGCCAGTCTAGAACAATCAATGTAACACATATCAGTAACCACTACATTTAATTAATTAATCCATACATTACATAAATATATAAATTACATAATACATAAAGTATTTGTTAATAAACTGTTTTGGAATAATTTAGGTGAACAGAAGAATTGGCAGAGTTCCCATATACCACTCACATAGTTTCCTTCCATGTTAATAACTTACATAATTACTATGGTATATTTGTCAAAACTAAGAAACCAACATTTATATATTCTACTCACTAAACTTAAATTGCAGAGAATGATGACTGAGCTACTCAAAAGATTTGAAACATGTCTTTTTTAAGGAAAAAATAAAAAATACTGCCATTTTGGCTAATCAATATTGCCCTTGAATTAAGTTTTTGAGATGTCACCATATATTGCATTCTCTTCAGAACTGAGAATAAAGTAATTGGGACAGAATTCATAATAAAATCTTATTGCATGAGAGCTTTGTGCCTTTTGTGTTAGACTTAACTTCTATATGTATTAAGTGTAGCAGCACCATTCTTCAAGTAATGGAGAACTTCAAGAACGTTGGTTGGTGGATCCAATTTGCTCAGTGAGATTTCAATAGGCCTCAGGAATTTTGTTTTACTAATCTACTCAAATTATATCTATCCCTCTGCATTGCTTTTTGTCTGTTTGTTTGCATGGGCAGGCACCAGGAATCGAACCTGGGTCTCCAGCATGGCAGGTGAGAACTCTGCCACTGAGCCACCGTCGCACGGCCCCTGCATTATGTTTTAATGTATAGCCCAAGATATTCAAATCACATTATATTTACATTTTATGAGTGGGTCTTCTTGAAAAGAATAAGATTTCATGAAATAGAGACTGTCCTGGAAAATCCTGAATGGAGAACTTCCATCTCCATGACAACCAACTAACTAGCTGCACCTGGTCCTCCAGGGTAATTAATTACTTGTGTGCTGGGATGGTCTGCTGCTTCTCAAGGCCAGTGAAAAAGGAGAAACGAGATGACCTTTCTCTAAAACAAAACAAACTTACATCTCACATACAGGAATTAGACTTTGGAATCTGCTTTCATTTCACCTTGCCGTGGATTTTACATTGGAGCAATAAAAAGGGAGGCAGCATTTTGAGTTCTGTTAAGCTTATCTTTTTGAGAGACCTGTTGTCTTAGCCAATTTTGTAGAATCTCAAAGATTGTTTTCTCATGCTTGAATCAGTTTAGCCAAATCAATATCTGTTTGTGAATACTTATATGGATTGTATACTTGACCTAAAAAGAGAAAGGGAAATGTCACCATATATACATACCAACTATCCAAAGACCAGCTGTCCTTAACCCTGGCTGCTCATTAGAATTACCTGGAAGCTTTTAAAACAATCCAGGGTCTGAACCCCACCACTCTTCAGTGATCCTGATTTAATTAGCCTAGGGTGGGGTCGAGTATCCGTAATTTTCAAAAGCTGATTAAAGCGTGATGAAAATGTGCAGCCATAGGGTCACAGTGGCTCAGCATAGTATACTTATATAATAAGCATGTAAGCTGCTTTGTAGAGTAAGGTTGGGTGAATAAATGATATTTACTACAATGAGTTACCACTTGTTGCGAACAACCCTTCTGTGCTCCAACTTATAAAAGTTTCAGGGAATGTTTAAGGTAGTAGATTTAGAGAATAATGATTTGGTTCTCTTTTTCTTTAACCCAAGTACTATCTAACTTCAGCTTTTAGGATATACCTTCCAACTGAAGAGGTTACAGTGTTTTAATCTCAATGAACCTCATTTTAGAAAGTTTTCCCAGTGGTATACTTCAGTCAGACAGTACTGGTTCCAACAGCCAATCTATTGTTAAATTTCGGAAAATTTGCAAGCTGACTATTAAGCCCTTAATCACCTGAAAAAGGCCATGGTGGGAGAATTTACACCATGGAAATCAGCAAATACTACAGATTCGGGCTTTTTTTTTTCTTCTGGAGATTGGGTTGTTAAACATATAAATGTAAACCAAGTTTTCCTCTACCAGAGTAAGATCAAAAGGATGAAATTTGACTAGGCCTTAACTATTTGTTCAGTCCCTTATTCTTACAGATGTAGAACCTGAGGCACAGAAAGTTTAAGTGACTCTGAAAAAATTGCTGGTGGAGCCAAGACTAGAATCCAGTCCCCAGAGTGCCTTTCACATCTGTTTTCACTTTGGTCTATGTAGCAAATGCTGTCAAATGCAAGTACAGGGTTTTATAAATAATTGCACAGTATTATTTTAGGAGCACCAGGCATCTTCTATTAAGATGCCAAAATTATGTAGTAACTATAGTACATCTAGACAAGGACATACTATACAGCCATAAAAAGAATGAAAGAAAACTCTGTCTACTGATTTGGAAAGATATCCAGTATATTTTTGCAAAAATAAACAAGCAAGGTAGAGAACAGTGCATATAATATGCTACCTCTTGTTTACAAAGAGTGAAGTCAGAATATATGATTGTAATTGCAAAATAATAATAATAATAATAACCGCTAGAAGGATAAGCACGAAACTACTAAAAATGGCACCTCTCAGGGTGGGCAGGGAAACAGGGAGGGGAAGACTTCTCTGTGTCGAGAAGGAAACAAAAACTCTGACAACTGACTACTGGTGACAAACCACAGTGTTCCACATAGTCGTAAATAATTTTCCAGGATTTTGGCATCAGATGAGATCAGGCCATGACAGTGATGGAACGAGACACAAGGAAAACCACTTTTTAATTGTCTCTGAACAAGAAAAGGACAACTCTCAATCACAAAAGTAATAAAATATCCTTCTTTCTTGACTAACAGGAATAACTACTGCATCTCTGCCATTACAACTCTAGCTCACTTTGGTCGTCCTGCCTCCTAGATAAAAATTATGAAGATTCTCAGTCACTGAATTGCCCCTACTGTCTTATAGCATGATGTTTGTCCAATGTCCAATATGAACATCCAAAAGGAGTAATAGTTCTGAAATATACTGAAATTATGAATATTAAAAAATTAATGGTAGTGGGGTGCAAGGGTAGCTCAGCGGTAGAACGCTCACCTGCCATGCAGGAGACCCAGGTTTGATTCCCAGCCCATGCACTTCCCAAAAACAAACAAACAAACAAAAATCCCAAACAAAATTCAACAAATGTTCCTTCAATAATGGGATACTCACATGGAAAAAGAATGAAATATGACCCCTGCAACACAGTATACAAAAAAAATTAATGGTGAAATTCATAAGAGAGAAAGCAGATTATGATATTAACTTGATTTTATTATCTAATAAAATGAACCACACAGCTGTATTCTCAATGAGCACTAAAAACTGATTTCATGCAAGACCAATCAGAAATGTGGCAAGATAGAGATGCCAAAATGGAGGTGGAGTGGAAAAAGACATTTTGTCTACAAAATTTGGCTCAGTGTTTGCAATTCTTCTCTAGTTGGAGTTAAATGGTCTTTTTCTTCCACCAATTTAGAACAACCTGAAACTAAGACTTTGACCTTCTTGCCAGGTTCTTTCAACTTCATTTTTATAATGTGGTGAATAGCATTTTTCATTCAGTACTCTGTCTCTAAACATCAACCACAGATGAGGCATCAGGATTCAAAGATGAATAAGATCTGGTCCCAACTATGAAGGAGTTTGTTTCCAAGAGGGTGAGTCCTAAACTGCTCATCTTCTTTATCGATTCAGTCTAGGTGTCTTCTGACCCAGGAAGGCTCTCTGCACATTTATTCAATTGATGTCTTCCACACAACTAGTAGCATCTAGAGGGTAAAGACTATGTATCCTACTGACCCTGACAGCCCTACTTCCCTGCAAATCACCTGACACAAGTTGACCCATGTTAGGGGCTGAATTGTGTCCCTTCCCCCAAAAGAATCATTGAAGTCTAACCCTCAGTACATCAGAATGTTGACCTTATTTGTAATTAGTTACTGAAGTAGAATGGACCCTTAATCCAATATGGCTAGTATCCTTATAAGAAAGGAGAAGAGACAGAGACAGACATACAGCAAGAAGACAGGGGCTGATGAGATGTATCTACAAACCAAGGAACACCAAGGATTGCCAGCTACGAACAGAAGCTAGGAAGAAACAAGAAAGGATTCTTCCCTGGAGCCATCAGAGAGAGCGTGATCCTGCCAATACCTTGATTTTGGGCTTCTAGCCTCTAGAAGAGTGAAAGAATAAACTTATGTTGTTTTTAGTCATCACGTTTGTGGTAATTTGCTATGGCAGCCCTAAGGAACCAAGATAACCCACAATAACTACGGTTGAATGAATGAATTTAGACACTCCTGATTCCCAGGAAAAGAAGGAATTTGCAATGGCTTTCTCATGTTTTTTAAGGTCTTTTCGAAGGGCATAAGACCCCAAGTCTCCAAACAACCTGGAAGACATGTGGCATAGTGGTTGAGGAACAGAACATCTGGTCAAACTGCTGGGGTTGGAGCTCTTGTCCTACCACTTGGACTGTGAACCTTAGGCCGAGTGATTTAACCTCCATATGCTCAGTTTCCTTAACAATCTTCTTGATTGTTAAGAGGATTTAATGAGATCATACATGTAAATTATGAACCTGCATTATTCAATATGGTAGCTCAGATCCCCATGTACCTACTGAGCACTTGAAATATGTCTTGTCCAAATTGCAACATGCTGTAAGTAAAATATATACCAGATTTGACATATTAGTATGAAAAAGAATGTAAATGCATCATTTCTATACTTTCATATTAATCACATGTTGAAATGAGAATATTTTGAATATGTTAGATCAAATAAAATATATTATTAAAGTCAACTTCGCCTGGGTTTTATTGTGCATGTGGCTACTAAAAAATTAAAATTATATGTATGTTTTAAATTTGTAGTTCATATTATTCTGTTATTGGACAGCACTGGAATAAATGGTGTCCAGGAACCAAAAAAAAAATCAGCTCCATTTAAAGATATTTAGAATTATTATGAAATTTAATATTGGACCCAGATTCAGAATTAGGATGCAAAAGATTGGTGGCGGACAATGAAATAATTTTATGAATAAGAAACTTCCTATAGAGTTCTTGGTCCACTATGGATGTCATTCCCAAGTCATTTAACTCCTCTTCCTGAGAGTTACCGTTTAGTGAGTACTTGCCATGTGCCAGGTTCTATATCTCACTGCCTTAGGTTCCTATGGCTGCTGCAACAAAATAGCACAAACTGGAAGACTTAAAACAACAGAAATTTATTGTCTCACAGAACAGGAGAATAGAAGTCCAAACTCATGCTTTCTCAGAAACCTATAGGAGAATCCTTCCTTGCCTCTTCTAGCTTCTGGTATTTTCCAACAATCCTTGATATTCCTTGACTTGTAAATGCTTCACTCCAATCTCTGCCTCTGCCTTCACATGGCCTTCTTCTCCCCTCCTTTTTTTATAAGGTGACAATCAATATTAGATTAGGGCTCATCCTAATTCAGCATGACCTCTTCTTAATTTGAATACATCTACAAAGACCTTATTTCCAAATAAGATCACATTTATAGATTCCCGTATTAGGATTTCAACATATCTTTTGGAGGGAGTGATACAATTCAACCCATAACACTATTGTTTTGAATAATATGGTCCTATAGTTTACGAATAATGGATATACATAATATGTATTATTTATAGAGGACTTCAAGGTTTCTACTACATTAACATATATTTGCTTTTGAACTGAGATAATCTATCTGGCATGGGAAAGAAATGGCAGTCATAGCATGGATGCAGGATTGGCATGTGTCCATGTCACAATCATGGTGAGCACTACTGGCCTGGGTATGTCCATTTGAGTATGACTCAGATCCGAACATTATCTGATCCATCTAGGTGGGAAAAGGACAAGAATCCCTTCTGGAGGAAGAGCAGAAGACTAGAAAATCCTCCAAAACTTGGCATTTCTAGGAAATGTACCCTTTATAATCTTAAAGCTATGGACCCTTTAAACCTTAAAGTGCCCAGTCCTGCAGACTTGAAATACGAATTTACATAAATACTATTTCTTCTCTTTTGAGTTCAGATGCTGAAGAAAACCTCCCCACCCAGCTCTTTGACAGTTCAATTGAATTAATCTCTAAATGATTGTAATTTCTCTTAAGAAGTGATCTAACCTTGGCATCCACACAAAGGCGTGAAAAATGGAAGAATGAAGTGTCAGTCTTGTTCCCTTTGGGGTCACATTTATGCTCTGTACTCTTTGCAAAAAACAAGAAGGGGCATGAGATTTACTAGACACTGAATTTAGAGTCCCTGAGCCAAAAGCTTTGGATAAGGCATTAAGCTTCCCCACCATGAATTTATGTTAGGACCTCATCTCTGGAAGATACCAGAGTGACTTACTCTGTTTTTTAAGGCACTCAGAAAGATTTCTTCTTTATTATGAGCCAGGCCTTTTAGGCACGATCTGTTTACTAACTCATTCACACACTATCAATGAGAGTGAAGGATCACATTGGGTCAGCTGGAAGGAGAGTAGACAAGAGATATTGGTTCAATGTATTTTGCATTATTCCAGAAGAAGATACATTTAGGGGCTAGAGAGCAGTAATTAGAGAGTTCTTAATTTTGGTTTGGTTATTTATAAAAGTGGTAGTTCCAACACAGGAATTTTCTCAGACTCCTACAACCAAGCCTATAGACCTGCTGCATCTTCCCTATCTTCTCCTCCCACCCTCCTCCGAGAAGTATTCCTCTACCTATGAAGGCCAGCACACCACATGCAATCTGAAACCAGTCTCCTCTTGCCTTCCCTTTGCAGTGGGGTCTTCCTTTTTAATGCTACTTCTTTCTTCAGCAGCTATTCTTTCTCTCTTCTACCACTCACTGTTGAGTTAGTTGTCAATGCTTGCTGTTTCCATTTCCTAACTTCCTATATCTCAAGGAACATCGTACTCACTTCCACTTACTCCACCAGAACAGCTCTCAGTGAGAAAGGCTCAGGTCACCAATTTCAATGGCTCTCTTGCCATTCTCATATTACTTGAAATCTCAGCAACATTCCATCCAACTGACCATCACCATCATGAAATACACTCTTCCCTTGTGACACAACACCCTTTTGGCTTCTCAGTTACCTCCCTGCTCACCTCAGTTTCTTTTGCTGGACTTTTCATGTTGGAATAATTTAATGTTCACTCCTAGGTTCCACTGACTTCCTCCCTAATGTTCTTTTCCAAGGCTATTTCATCCATGCTTGGGACTCCAGTTATTCAACTAAATGCCCCAAGTTTTGTCTCCAATTCAGATATCTCTTTTAAGTTCAGGCAACTTCTGCATCCAACTCTCATCCAACTGCCTACTCAACTTTTTAATTTAAATATCTCACAGTCATCTCGAACTCAGTTTTTGCAGTCATGGTTCCTATTGTCTCTCCATGTCCTTCTCCCCATCCCATTGTTCAGTCTTGACCTTCTTAAATCTGTTTCTCCCCCAGTGTATGCCACCTTAGGGAACTGTTCTAGTTTGCTAGCTGCCGGAATGCAACACATCAGAGACGGATTGGCTTTTAATAAAAGGGGATTTATTTTGTTGGTTCTTCAGAGGAAAGGCAGCTAACTTTCCACTGAGGTTCTTTCTTACGTGGAAGGCACAAGATGGTCTCTGCTGGTCTTCTCTCCAGGCCCCTGGGTTCCAACAACTTTCCCTGGAGTGACTTCTTTCTGCATTTCCAAAGGCCTGGGCTAAGCTGCTAGTGCTGAGATGAGGAATGCTGAGCTGCTTAGCAGTGCTACATTGCGATCTCTCATTTAAGCACCAGCCAATTAAGTCAAACGTCACTTATTGCAGCAGACACGCCTCCTAGCCGACTGCAGATGTAATTAGCAACAGATGAGGTTCAGGTACCATTGGCTTATGTCCGCAGCAACAAGACTAGGTATGCTCACCTGGCCAAGCTGACAACTGAATCTAACTAACACAGGAACATTTCCACCATCCACTAGCTGTACAAGCAGGGACCCAAGCTTCTTATTTTGTTCCTCTTTCTTCCTCATTCTCAATATTCAGTCAATTTCTAATTTCTAAGTATCTTTTCACCTCTAATATAATCACCTTATGATGCTCATGCAAAAAAGCTTTCTCGGCATTTTCCAGCACAAGTCAGGTGCTTTGCATCTCAGGACTGCAATGGAGGCAGACAACTCAGCCACCATGGGGGATCCTGCCTCACCAGGTTTCCCAAGATAGTCTCACCTGGGGAAGCCCCAAAACAATATGATTCCCTGTACTTTACAGAGGAAATGACAGAACTCTGTAAGTGAAGCCAAGAAGAAGCCTGGTTTAAGTTCTGCACTCCCTGTTAGAGTGACTAGTTGCATATTCCCTTGGCCTGATACTAAAATTACTTCCCATCCTGGAAATGTGGTCAGATGCAGGCGATCAGAGGAGAACTTGGAGAAGCCACAGCAGGTGTGTTGGTACTGGATGCTGGAGGGACTCCAGGTATGCTGCAGCACCTCAGAACCTTTACGTACCCTGGATTTACCAAATGCCTTAGAAATAATTGCACCAGGTGGTCTTGCTGAGCCTCGGGGCCATGCTGTTGCCAGAAATCTTCACACCAGCCCTGAGCCTACCCCTGACAGTTCTGTAGATTGTGTAAACCCAGGTCTCTCAACCCCTGTCAGCATATAACAGGTAACTTATGATAATGTCAGGAAGCAGGCATGGAAAGCAGAGAAAGCAAGGGAGCAAATGGCTAAGGCCTGAAAGGTAGACAGGCTGGCATGAGGGACAGAGGGAATGAGAGGCGCAGAAGAAAAATACAGAATATTAGGTGAAAAAAGAATGTAGTGATGAAGAAACTGATTGATCCTTGAAAAGAAGTTCAACATGAAACAGCCCTGATTTTTAATAGCATGTCTGTGTCATGTCCATCAAGTTTTCTTACTCTGAACTATGAACTTTAAGTTATCCACAAACTATTGATTATTAAACCCTTTGAGAGGCACAAAGAATGAAGAATACTTTGATTTTGGAGTGTAAGATTGGCATTCATGTGCTGAGAAAGAAGGACCTTACTTTTCAATGTACACCATAACTTTAAAATTTTTGTTTTACCATGATCTTAATTTATTTTTAAAGCTTTTTAAAAGTTTGTTAAAATTTTAAGTTATATAAGTAATCCATGCTTTACTGTGAAAAAAAAGAAACAGTATAGATCCCTAAATAAAGAAAAGTTGTATAGTTCCTTCATTCTTGTCATCTTTTTAGGTAACTGATATTAACAAATTAGTAGGTATTTGGGAGTTATTATTTTTTTTAATGTGATCATGCCATAGCTATTTATCAGCAACTTCTTTTCTCATGTCAACTTACATCATAGCTATTCCCCAATTCAGCAGCTACAGCTCTAATTCATTGGTTTTGTTTCTGTTTTGTCGGTGTACAGAAAAAACATGCAGAAATGTAGAATTTTCATATACTTCTACTCACACACAATCTCCCCTATAACCTTTGTATAGGTGTGGTAGTGTTTAATTTGTAAGAATTTGTGCAGAATTTCTATTTAGGTTGACTGTAAAGGTGTGGAAATGGATGGCGGTGGCGGTAGCACATTATTGTGAGAATAATTAATAGTGCTGAATTATGTAGGTGAATATGGCTGAAAGGGGATATCTTGGGTCCTGTGTGTTACTGGAATAAAAGTTAGAAGATAAAACGTGGGACTGGATAACCCAATGACTCCTGTTGTGGACGATGGGCTGGGTTAACAGTACAAATAAAAGGATGTTCTTTCATGAGTTATAACGAATGTGTGACACTAAGGCAAGCTGCTAATAAGAGGTTGTACACAAGGATAAATGCACCTAATGTAAACTATGGACTATACTTAATAATGCTCTTTTAATGTTCCCTCATCAATTGTAACAAAGGCACCACCTTAATGGAAAGTGTTAACAATAATAGATATGTGGGATCACTTTTTTAAAATGAATGACTCTTCTGTAAACCCACAAATTCTCTAAATGATTATTCCATACATGTTCACATCTCTATGAGGATGGTAGCTTTGGGGTGGCCAGTGGATGAAGGAAATCCCTGCCCCCACCCCACCCCCCACCCAGGCACTTTGGTGGCTGCAGGTATCTGTCTCAGCATCTACGTGTGTGCAGGGATGGAAAGGTGGTCATTAGCCCAGTTCCTGGAGAAGGCACCACACCTGTGCTCCTCTGCTCTCTGGTCTCCAGGTACAGGGAACACCGGGAGTTCAGTTCTCTGTAGCAGAGCTGACCTGAAAGGTAAGGGTGCTCCCTGACTGGCCAAGATAAAAGAAACATTTATTAGTACATGAAGACATCAAGTCCTGAAATTTCCATTTCTCTCTCTATATGGATGCACGCCGATCTTATCTCTTCAGTCATGCTGTTTTATGATATTCTATAACTAGTCATCTCTCCTAATAGCATGGCATGAACACATTTTATATCAAGAATATAATTTTATATCAACAAATATCAGTTTAATGCTTCCATCTGATATCCACATGTACACATATATGTAAATACGATAACTTATTTTAATGAATGCCCTATTCAAGAGTGTTCTTTAAATAATATGAATCTTAAATATGTATAAAATAATGCAAGGATTTTATTCTACAATCTGGCCAACTTTCGCCTTATTTTTATGTGTGATTTAGCAAAAGAAAAACTTCCCATATGTTTGCAGTTAAATTAAAACAACCATTTCCGTTTTTGTTGCAATGCTTTATCTGCCCTGAGAATACACACACATATGCCAATATTAACATCTTATATTTTTATTGTTTCATTTTTATCTATGCTATTTAAACCATCTGGAATTTATATTGGTGTAATTGTGACATAGCAAATTAATTTGATTTTTAAATTGATGCCAATTAACAAATAATATATATTGATACTGCCTCTTTTCTTACTGATATGATAGTTTGTTACTATGTTTAAGTCTAACAAAACACACGCACACACTCATGTAAGGAAGTGTTATCAGATTTTGATAACACTTTTGATAACACTTCCAATATTGCTGGAAGAAGTGGAGCCATATAAGTAAAGGGTGGCAGAGCGGACCTTAACACCCAGAATTGCTTCTGTGCCCCCCTTTCCATCACTCCTTCATTCAAGCCCCACTCAACTTCCCAGTAATCAGTAAAATGTTGAATAGAAGTGAGGATAAGGGGTACCGTTTCTTACTCAGATTTTCAAAGGAAATTAGCCAACATTTTTCCATTTTTCCAAATGTTTTTGTTTACATTTGTGTTTCTAGTTACTCTTTATCAGAAATAGGAAATGCCTTTCAATCTGAACTTTGCTATTTAGTTCATGAAAGATTTTTGGTATCTTTTGAGATGATCATGATTTTCTTCTTTATTCCATTAACACAGTGAGTAATATTGATTTTTAACTATTCAACAAATATTCCATTTATCCATTACTTGGGGGGGCTGCTCTAGTGTCCCATGCCCACTCTTACTCTCTGCCAATTAACATCCCACAATTCAGGTGGAATGTGTCTCAACATGCACATCCCCTCAATTCCAAACTCTTAAAAACAGCCCCCAAACCCCTACATTATCTGCGCTCGAGGAGGAGGGAGGGCGCCCCCTGCTGAAGTCCCAGAAGCGGAGGCGCGCCCGCGTCCCACCAGAGATCCACCGAGGCACAGCGGGCGCAGCGGCCAGTGCCCGGTGCCGCCTCCTCTGCCGCCCCCTTGGCCCCCCAGGAGCCGGGAAGGGGCCGAGGAGCCCATGGCCCAGAGGCATGTGGGCTAGCACGATAATAAACTGGCAGCCAAGAAAAAGGCGGACAAGAAGCTTCCCCCACTTGTCCCCCTCTTTGCCTCCTTCAACTCTGCTGAAAAATGTCCTAAAATAGATTCCCCATAAACCCCAACAAGACCAGTTCCCTATAATATATGCTTTGTCGTGTAATGCATTTGAGTCTTTACTCTTTGAGCTTATAAGTATAATAAAAATTGTGATTACATTGCTACAATGCATAATTAGCATTTTAATGCTCATTTCTCCTCTCCATGAAGACAAGGAGGAATTTGGATTATTTTTTGGCTACTGAATCTTTATGCATTGCACACAGTAGATGTTTAATAAGGAGCTATTCACGGATTAACCAACATCTAGTGACATAGGGAGAACATGAGAATTTTCTTAAAATATGTTTGTATTACATGCTTTATTGTCTTCCATTTAAAAATGAATTTTAAATGAAGTTACAGCTAAAGAAAAAGATTCAGTGGTTCAAGGGTTTCAGTCAATCCAAAATTATTTAAATTTGCACAAAATTAATTTGACCTACTGTTAACACAGATGGTCAGTAGAGACCAAGTTAAAAGAACTGGAGTCAAAGAAAGAAGAAAAGAAACCAACTATCATAACAGCTGCAGTACTAAAACATTAGTGACAACTTTGCGATTATAATTATCTTCCTGAGAAGTAAAGATAAGATTCCTTAAATTAATCCATTTGATAGCAACTAGAACAGTGTCTCTCAACCTTTTTCGATTATGCCCACCTTAAGAAGCCATTTTAGATTTTTTTCCTACTCAACACTCCTACCAAGAAGTTTTAAGATCACAGATACAATGTTTATCTGTTTATGTACTGTCTTTATATCTGTGCTTATACATTTAAAAAGAACATGTTTTCACTCTTGAAGAACCTCTGTCAACCCTGTTGAGAATGTGTGAACAGAATGATTCTTTTAATACAGCAATGCATAACTGACAAAATAATAAGTGCCTCCATAAAGGAATGCAAGAGACGGTGATGATGGCAGCACAATATTATGAGTACAATTAGCAGCACTGAAATATCTATCTGAATGTGATTAAAAGGGGAAATTTTAGATTGTATACACAGTAACAAGAATAGAAAAAAATGTTTTAAATCCTTGGAATAACACTACACAAACAGTGGACCTTAGGTTAAACCATGGACTTTAGATAATAGTACAGTTGTAAAAATGTGCTGTCATCAATTGTGACAAATGCTCCACCCCAATGCAAGGTGTTGGTGGTGAGGTGGTATATGGCAATCCTATATTTTGTGCATGATGGTTCTGCAAAGCCACAACTTCTCTAATATAGAAAAAAATAAAAATAAAATGACTGTAAGAGAACTCAAAGATGCAGATCATTTCTTTGCTGTCTCCTACCTCTAGAGAGTAGGCCCCTGACAAACTGGCCCTATGTTTACAATGCAAATTCCTTCTAGTTATGGTAGCTCCGTGTTTCATCTGGGCACTGTGGCCCAAATACTGCTGTCTCAACAGGGAGAGTATTTTGTGCTGAACTAACTGTTCTATGTGGGATCCTCAAATTACTGCAAATTTTGACAGCCTGAAATACTATAAAAACACTTGAACAAAAACCATCTTGGGAATGCAATATAGTAATATCATCCCAAAGGAAAGAAGTTCTGGGCAGAAAGTTGAACATTGTTGCTCAGTTTAGGGTTGATTAATAGGAAATTTAGAACCATGGAGGAACTATCATGCAGAACATTATTTTAAGCAAATATACTTTTCCTTATGAAAGACCCTATTGCTCACAGATGATCAAATTACTGAACTTCTAGGAGCTAACCATATTTATCATTGGAGTACACTCGCCCTATCTCCACTATCAAAACGGCTTCTCCTTGAGGTTTCTTTTATTATTATTATTATTTAAGAAAGCTTTTTTTTTAAATTAAGAACTGCATATTTACAGGCCTGACTTTTCATTGACCAAGTCATAAGACTTTGAGGGACTTTGGGTGGGAAACCATGGTGATGGCTTTTACAAATATCACATTAGCATAAGCAACAGATTTTGATTTTGCACTGGAAATACACATTTCATCTGGCACTAAAAATAGATTATTGAGATTATCATAAATCTAACTTGTGTAAACACAGCACATAAAGTGGATCCTAGGGAAAGATTTTGTGCTCCAAGTGGATTTACTGCTCTAAGAACTAAGCTGATGTACTGCTGTCAGACATACCATTTGCTTGACACTCAGGCCCTCAGACAAAATAACTTCTTTCAAAGAGAAGTAAGATTCACATAAACAAATGTCCTTATCTCACTTGATCATATGAAACTACGCACAGTTTTTGGAAGAAAACCAGTAAGGACAACAGTAAACAAATGTTTCATTTTATATGTGCTGTTCTCTTTTATGGTGATGGGTACCTTTTAAAAGGTGCTCTGTTTTAGAAGCAAGCATGATGGTGAAATACTAGTGAAGGCTAAATTGCCTATTGCCTGCTTAGAGATACTTTGTGTTTCTTGTCAATAACAAGATCAAAAGCAATTCATTAATACATCCTGATGTTTTCCATCTTATCTTTGGGTCTTTCACTATTCATAACTGTGCTACCTTCAATGAAAACAGCTGGTAAATCTTCACTGATATCCTTTGTGGTTTCCAGAGCATAGGAACAGTTGACGGAGCCATTGGGAAACCTGACTTTGCTTCCTGTCACATGCAAGCCACCCTAGAGTGCACTGGCTGGGGAAGTCCCAAACATAGGCTCAACCACCATCGCCCAGACCTCACTCACCCCCTCCTCCCCCCCCCACCCCCGGATGTTACAAACATATGCTAAGCGGCCATCCTCCTTTCCTGCTGTGTGCCATTCCACAACCTGGGGGGGTGGATTTTCACTCCACTGAAAGGGCCCAGGCAGACCATAAACCCGGAAACTGGAATCAAGAAACAAGCACGCCGAAAGACTTATCAGAACCAGGAATTCTTAACCAGGAATTCTTAGGGCCAGGGCCCCCTCCCCCTGAGATGGCTAAAATCCACACTCACACAGTATAAATTTGTCTCTCTTCTCCAGCAGTCATGAGGAGCTGCCGTCCATCCACTGTGACCCAGAGCAGTTTTGGGCCACCCCCAAGATCAGCCATGATGAGGCTGATTCCCCTATTCTTTCGGACTCTTTGTGCTAAGTAAATGACAAGGAGAAGCGCCTTTTCTGGACTCTTTATTCTATACAATAAAGGGATCATTTGCTGAAAGTTTCTACTGTGCCCTAAACCTGTGTTCCCATGACACACCATTTTGGCAACTCGCTCCACAGTGGCCTGAGAAGCTTGAGCACCAAAACGCAATAGACCCAGAGGTATCGGAACATGCCTGAAGAAAATACCTGCAGAGAAATGAGACAAAATTGTAGGTGCTGTACAGCAGGGTTGAGAAGCGTATAAAAGATATTTAAAGAATTGTCAGTTTAAAAAGAGCATATGTGTTCCCCCTGAGAATCTGGATTAATCTAAAATAGCTACAAGAACTTATTCAGATTAAGAAGGTAAGTATTGAAGACTTAATCTTCAAGTAAGTTATTTCTAAGAAATTAATTCTCATGCAAAACCATTTGATTTGCTAAAGTTATCAATTCCACAACATAGAGCAATGTTTTTTTTTTCACACAACCAAATAACATTTTCATTTGGTTTGTGTATACGATATGCTTCCTCACTTGGCTAAATGCATGCAGTGGAGTCCCAGCTGCCAATGGCCAAAGTCAGGATCCTGAATGTGAAATAAGCAGAGAGAAGAAAGGAATGCTTGTCTAAATCAAAAATGTGAGTTTCTGAATGCTGTGAATCATTTATATTGAATATGAAAAACAGTCCTGTCCCATTTTTCCTCTATTAATGGCCATGGCTTCTTTGGACAAGCTATTTACTCTCTTTTCTGCATTTCAGTTCTTTCATTTAATTAATTAATTAAAACAGGTCTCATCATCTTCCCTATTTCCTATATTCCTATACTCTCAATATTAATAGAAATTTTAGCCTTCTTGATATTTTTTCAAAGATAAAACTGTTTGGGCAGGATTATGTTTGTCAAGAAAAGTACAATTCCAATCTTGTGAAGCAAAATAATGAACTAAGAAGTTTGCAGTATGTTTTCAAGTAGAATTATAATTTTCACCTGCAAGAAAAATGAAATTTTTGGTTTGCTTTGTAAATATATGTTATACTAATATGGTCCATAATATTTCCTATAATCTCTCCCTCTATTGGGCTCAAATAAAAGATAGTTATCTGTTTTAGTTTCCGAGGCTGCTCAAAGCAATACCAGGAAGTGGTTCGGCTTAAATAATGAGAATTTTTTCACTTACAGTTCGAGTCCTGGAAAATGTCCAAGCCAAGGCATTGTCAGGGTGATGCTTTCTTTCTGAAGACCGGCTGCCAGTGATCCTTGACACATGGCAGGGCACATGGTGGTGTTTGTGCCTTCCCAGTTTCACTGATTTCAGCTTCTTGCTTCTGTGGCTTTCTCTGTATTCATTCCTGTTTTAGTTTGCTAAAGCAGACAGAATGCAACACACCAGCGATGGATTGGCTTTTAATTAGGGAATTTATTTAGTTACAAGTTTATAGTTCTTCAGAGGAAAGGCAGCTGGCCTTCAGCTGAGGTTCTCTGTTACATGGGAAGGCACTGGGTGAAGTCTGCTGGTTTCTCTCCTGCCTTCCGGATTCCAACAGTTTTCCCTGGGTGATTCCTTTCTGCTCTTCAAACATCTGGGCTAAGCTGGGAGTGCAGAGATAAGGTATGCTGAGCTCCTTGGTCTGTGCTGTGCTGAGCTCCTTTCTGACCTTTCTGTTTTAAGCCTCCAGCTAATTAAATTAATCCTCACTCACTGTGGAAGGTATTCCCCCTTCCCAACTGCAAATGCAATCAGCCATAAGTGAATTTCACATACTGATGATTTAAGTCCACAGAGACAGAACAATGGGGCATCATCACCTGTCTAAACTGACACCTGAACCTAACTACCACAGTCCCATTTATAAAGTATTCCAGTAAAAGGATTAAGACCCATCCTGAATGAGATGGTCACAACTTAACTAAAGTAGCCTCATCAAAAGGTCCTAGTTATAATGAGTTTACATCCACAGGAGTAGACTAACTTTAAGAACATGTTTTTCTGCAGTACACACAGCTTCAAACCACCATATCATCTATTTTTTAATGTAATTTTATTAAGATATACTCACACACTATACAAACCATCCAGGGTATACAACCAATGACTCACAGTATCGTCACATGGTTGTACATATATCTCCATGATCAATTCTGGAACATTTCCATTACTCCAGAAAAATAATAAAAAGAAAAAAGAAAACCCAAATCCTCCCATACTCCTTATCCCCCATATTATTGACTCATAGTCAATAAGAAATGTGTGGTACATTTCTTACCATTGACTAAAATATTAAAATATTATTGTTAACTATAGTCCATAGTTTGCAATAAGTATATTTTCCCCATATATCGTACTATTGTTAACTCCTTATAATAGCATCTGACATTTGTTTTACTTCATGAAATAACTTTTTAATATTTATACAGTTAATTACAGACATTGTCCACACAAGATTCACTATGTTATCATTCCTGTGTTTTAACCTCCAACTTTCCTTCTGGTGACACACATGGCTCTAAGCTTTCCCTTTCCACCACACTCCCTCACTATTTAGCACTGTTAATTATTCTCACAATAACATGCTACCATCACCTCTATCTATTTCCAAATGTATAAGTTCAACCTGGTTAAAAGTCTGTACATATTAAGCAACTGCTCCCCATTCTTTAGCCTCATTCTATATCTTGACAACCTACACTCTATCTATGCCTATGCGTTTACATATTATATTAATTTTTATTGGTGAGATCATACAACATTTATCCATGTTTTTGTGTGCTTCAGGACTTCCTACTGCTGCATAATATTCTTTCGTATATATAAACCACACTTTGTTTATCCATTCATCTGTTTATGGAAACATAGGTTGTTTTCATCTTTTGGCAATTGTGAATAATGATGCTATGCACTTCGATGTACAAATGTCTGTTCACATTCCTACTTTCCGATCTTCTGGGTATATCCTGAGTAGCAAGATTGCCAGGTTATAAGGCAGCTCTATATTTAGCTTTCTGAGGAAACACCAAACATCCTCTGCAGTAGCTGCAGCATTTTGCATTCTCACTAGCAGTGAATATGTGTCCAATTTCTCCACATCCTCTCCAACACTTATAGTTTCCTGTTTGTTTAATAGCAGTCATTCTAGGAGGTGTGAGATATCTCATTGTTGTTTGATTTGCATTTCTCTAATAGCTAGTGAAGCTGAGCATCTTTTCATGTGCTTTTTAGTCATCTCATTTCCTCTTTGGAAAAATATCTATTCATGTCTTCTGCCCATATTTTAATCAGGTTGTTTGTCTTTTTATTATTGTGTTGTAGGATTTCTTTAAATATTCTGGATATCAAACCCTTGCCAGATATGTGGTATACAGATATTTTCTCCCATTAAGCCAGTTGCCTTTTCACTCTCTTGACAAAGTCCTTTGAAGTACTAAAGTACTTGATTTTGAAGAGCTTCAATTTATTTGTTTTTTCTTTCGTTGCTTATGTGTTGGGCGTAACATCTAAGAAACTACCACCTATCAGTAGATCTTGAAGATGTTTCCCTACATTTTCTAATAGGAGTTCTATGGTAATGGTTTTTATATTTAGATCTTTGATCCATTTTTAGTTAATATTTGTGTAGGGTGTAAGATAAGGGTCCCCTTTCATTCTTTTGGTTATGGATATCCAGTTTTCCCAACACCAGTTATTGAAGAGACTGTTCTGTCCCAGTTGAGTGGACTTGGGAGCCTTGTCAAAATTCAACTGACCTGAAAAGTGATCAGAAAAAAAGTAGAGATATGAATGAAGCCAATCTGGATAGAACTAAGGTATATCAGGAGGCTGGGCAAAGGATGATATCATCCATATTTTAAAACTTCACCTTCTATGTGAGACTAAGCGGAGAAATGTTTATTTGGTGCAAAATTTAGTGTCTTTCCTAATTTAACTTGCATAGTCAGGTTAGTTGAACACCATAAGTACATGAAATCTTGAATAGGGCATGAGATTTTGTTGGTTTGTCCAGGATAGTGTGATGCCCCAATAAATCCCAGAATGATTTAGACAGTGAATAAAGAAGTATTTGCAAATTATATTCCTTAGGGGGAATGGGGAGAAGTTGGAAAATATACAACTTCCCTATCTAGAGAATTCCTGATATTCTTGCAAGCAGTGGGGACAACCACATCAATAGGCTGAGCCCTCAATCTTGGGGTTTACCCTTATGAAACTTATTCCTGCAAAGGACAGGCTGAGCCTACTTAAAATTAGACCTAAGAGTCACCCCCAGAGAACTTCTTTTATTGTTCAGATGTGGCCTACCTCTCTAAGCTGACACGGCAAGTGAATTCACTGCCATTCCCCATTACATGGGACATGACTCCCAGGGGTATAAACCTCGCTGGCATCATGAGACAGAACTCCCAGGATGAGCCAGGGCCTGGCATCAAGGGATTGAGAAAATCTTCTTGACCAAAAGGGGGAAAAGAGAAATGAGAAAAAATAAAGTGTCAGTGAATGAGAGATTTCAAACAGAGTGGAGAGGTTGTCCTGGAGGCTATTCTTACACATTATATAGATATCACTTTTTAGTTTATCGTGTATTGGAATGGCTAAAGGGAAGTACCTGAAACTGCAGAGCTGTAATCAAGTACCCTTGTTTCTTGAAGATGATTGTATAATGATATAGCTTTTACAATGTGACTGTGTGATTGTGAAAAATCCTGTGTCTGATGCTCCTTTTATCTAGGGTATGGACAGATGAGTAAAAAATATAGATAAAAATCAACAAATAATAGGGGGGACAAAGGTTAAAATAAATTGGGTAGATGGAAATACTAGTGGTCAATGAGAGGGAGGGGTAAGGGGTATAGTATATATGAGTTTTTTCTGTTTTCTTTTTTATTTCTTTTTCTGGAGTGATTCAAATATTCAGAAAAATGATCATGGTGAGCACACAACTATGTGATGATATTGTGAGCCATTAATTGTACACTGTGTATGGAATGCTTGTATGTTAAGAATTTTTTGTTTGTATTTAAGTTTTATCAATAAAAATATTTTTTAAAAAAAAGAAAAAATCAACTGACTATATGTCTGATGGTCTCAATTCAATATGTCTGTCTTTATGGCCAATACCTTGCTGTTTTGACCGGTGTGACTTTATAATATGCTTTAAACCCAAATGCTTAAAACAGATTCTTTCATAGGTTGAAGAGAATTACAGATATATTTCAGTGTAATCCGGCCACTGTGTCCCAGGAATAGCTGCATTCTATCCTAGCTCAACCACTCCTGCTATGAGATCCTCTAGTACTTAGACATAGAGAAACATGGCCAGTAAAAGTGCTTTCCTAGCTGGATCCTTGGCCCCAAACCTGAACATAGACTTTAGTGAAAGAGGCTGTGGACACCATGTTATTACCTAGAAACCTCCATAGGCAAGAAACAAGGAGGACAGAAAGACCTAGCCTTTGCCTTCCCACAAAACCAACACTTGCAACTTGACTGTGATCTTTGCATTTGGAAGAGAGCTCAATTCAGAGCATGCCAGCCTGTTCGAGGAAGAGAGAGTTCAGGAGACACAGAGAGAGAGAGAGACTGGTTACTTCAAATCTGTCCACTTCCAGATTGGTCTGCTCCTGAAGGTCTAGTACCCCAAAGAGAGACTGAAGGAGGGAGACAAGGAAAAAGTGATATTCCTTCTGCTATGTCCTAGCAGCAAAACATACATCCAAAGAACACAAGTGTTCTAGTTTGCTAGCTGCTGGAATGCAATATACCAGAAACAGAATGGCTTTTAACCAAGGGAATTTAATGAGTTGCTAGTTTACAGATCTAAGGCCGAGAAAATGTCCCAATTACAACAAGTCTATAGAAATGTCCAATCAAAGGCATCTGGGGAAAGATACCTTGGTTCAAGAAGGCCGATGAAGTTCAGGGTTTCTCTCTCATCTGGAAAGGCACATGGCGAACGCAGTCAGGGCTTCTCTCTCGGCTGGAAGGGCACATGGCAGACACGGCGTCATCTGCTAGCTTTCTCTCCTGGCTTCTGGTTTCATGAAGCTCCCCGGGAGGCATTTCCCTTCTTCATCTCCAAAGGTCGCTGGCTGGTGGACTCTGCTTCATGGTGCTGCAGCATTCTCTGCTCTCTCTGAGTCTCTCATTCTCCAAAATGTTTCCTCTTTTATAGGACTTCAGAAACTAATCAAGACCCACTCAGATGGGTGGAGACATGTCATCCCCTAATCCAGTTTAACAACCGTTCTTAACTAAATCTCATCAACCAGGGAGATGATCCCATCACAGTCCCAAATACGCAGCATTGAATAGAGACTATTCTACCTTTAAGAAATGGGATCCATATTAAAACATGGCTTTTCTTAGGGGGCATACTTCCTTTCAAACCAGCACAACAAGGGACAGAAAAGATAGGGTGGGCCTTCCCACTCTGGTGGAATGGACACAGAAAGAAGCAAGGCTACAGTGGTTGTCTGCCCACACATAGATGCCCCAACATAGACACCACTTTTGAAAACTGTGACACAATTACTTTCTTTGACTTTGAGTAAATCATAGCTACATTCCTCATTAGGAGTTTGAGTGTTTCGAGATTTTGATAGGAAAAAATATGGGCTTCAAGTCTGAACTATTGTCATGATCTTACCATTGAAAGTGTCTTTACGTATTCTTATAACTGTACATTTCCATGTATAACAAGCTGTACACACACACACTTATATACAAATAAAGAATCCTTCTCTCCCAGTTTTGCATGAAATGACCTTTAAAGTCCTTCATATTTATTAGCTTTTGCTTATAGTGGACAAACCTTGAGATCCAGAACCATATCTTGCTCTACCAACTCATTAAATATAAACAAAGGAATCTATGAGAATAAAGTGGACTAAAAGTTATATGTCCTGCCTTATATGCACAGCAAATCTTGGCTAATCTATCATTCAAAACAGATAGACAACTTGCACTCATTTATTTGAGTCTTTGTAGTCACCTTATTTCTTAGTTGGATCTTTCAACAAACATATGAAGAACCTACTTGGTAAAAGAGTACTAAATAAAAATAACACAGTAAGGCCAACAAATGATACTGAGGCTACTAGTCTATTTATTTTTATGCATTCTCTAGAAGCATAACTCTTTCCTGGCAGTGGCTAAATAAGGTGATTTCAGAAATCTGAAATTTGGTTCTATATGAAGACTTCTCAAACGTCAATCTAAATTTCTACCGAAATTTTTCACCAGTTGTGGGATGGCCAGGCTGACCAATTTAATCTTACCTTTAAATATGGAAATAATTTGTAGTCATGATTTCTAGTGAAAACAGAATTCAGGGCAGTTCCTTTATCTCACAGGGAATCCAGAGATGGCTTAATTCTTTGATCTCATGGTCTGCTAGAAGCCAAATTTGCTTTAAGTATGATAAAACCATTGTCTGACTATACAGCAAAAAATCAACTGACTTAGACAGAAATGATATTTTTGTTGACCAATTAAAAATCTTAAAAAATATGTTAAGTTTTCTAATCTACAGCTTCTCATATCCTTCTAAACCAAATTTGATCTCATCATTGGCATCTTCTTAAATCATGACCCTACATTACCATATTAAGATACTGAAACTGCATCCTATGAAAAGGAGATGCCAGTAAAGCCTTCTCATACTCTCGAAGTAACCCTCTTTCATTCCTCCCAGGACCATCTCTCACAGCACCTTGGGTCTGTCCAACTGTCCTTCTTCTATTGCCAGGCTCTGCTGGAAGTTATATGTCCTGCCTTATGTACACAGCAAATCCAGTTAACTACTCCTCAGGGTGTTTCAATGTCCTTCACAGAAAAGTTTCTTTCTTTCTCATCTCAGCACCATCAGTCACACAGTGACTCAAACTTTTTCAGGATGGGAATAAATGGGGACTGTCCTTTGGTTAAAACCAGTTCCTAAGCAGTCAAGTTATTTCTCTGGCAAAGGAACCATTTAGATTATAGAACTGCAGGTAGACTGAAAGGTAGGAGAAGCAGTGGCCATCACTATGTAGATGCAGAAGTTATGACCCAAAATTCAAACCAGATTTGGGGATAGATTTAGGGTGTTCACAACACAAAGATTAAAGAAATGGTCTCAAGAAAATTTCTACCCTTCACACAGGGTGAACAATTTGGGAATTTGCATATAAGCCAAATACATTAAAGGAGGCCAAAGCTTTGTTTTTCTTACCTATTTCCTTCTCCAACATAATCTTTTTATACTTAATGGGAATGTATAAACAAACTACCTCATCACTGTGCTTGGGAACAAGACCTTTCCTATAATACACATAATCGCACAGCTACAGTAGTCCCTCTTTTGTGAAAGTTGTGTTTTAACAGGTGTCTGTTGCCTTTGGAATTGTCAAACTGCCCTGCAGCAATGGGAGAAACTTGTGCTATATTCAAATGGTCAAATCAAGGATGTCTGTAGCCCAGGATTGAGCCTCAATCTTTCCCCAGAGCCATGACCATTTATCAGTACCTATTTCATGCCAGACATTGCCGTAAGGGCTGGAGATTTCAAGACAACTTAAATACTACCACTGCCTTAAATAAGCTTATAGAATGTAAGGGAGACAGATATAAATTCAAGAGCACAACCTGGCCTCTTCCAAGAAGTCTTTTCTAATTTAAACCATCTATCTGCCGTAACACCAATCCCTTCTTCTTCTGCACCATTTGTCACCTCCAAACTCATCCCGAGCTGGAGTCCTGGGTCCCTTTGGGCTCACTCACATTCGCTTCTGAACATGCCTTTAAATAAAATATTTCAAGAACCTATTATAATGAAACACTTTTTATGATTTTGGCTACGGAGTCTCCCTCAAATCTAAACGCTATGTGAGCTTTTCCTATAGATATGGGCTAATCCCAAATCATTAAAGCTCTACCCAGGTGGCACATGTCAGAAGTGAGTAGGGAAGAAGCCTTAAACATCCGTTTCTAAATTTTTCCAAAATCTGATAATTATATACAACAGGCTCTGAGGGGGAGTTTTTTAAACTACAGATTCATGCGCCCTGCCACCTGAAATTTCAACTCAGTTGGTTTCAGAATGACTCCAGGCATTGTTCTTTTTAAAATGTCTTTAATCTTCTCTAGGCCATTCTAGAATACAGGAAATTTTGAGAACTACTCTATACAGAACTTGAGGTGGAGTGAAGTATCTTCTTGGTATCAATGATGCTTAATTGATGTTAAAAAGTACCAAGGAGGCATCTCATTTATTCTGCTTCTTAAAACCCTGAGAATTTGGTATTTCTGCCCCTCTTATTAAAGTGATTTAATTTGTGTATGTCCAGCTCCTCGACTCATTCACTCTCTTTGCCATCCTTGGGTAAAATCTTTACCTACTGATTCTTTCAGAATTCCACATGATGCTTAAAGCAGCATCAAAAGTTGCAGAGTACTTAATGCCTGCCTTTGGTTACCTATGTTCACATTTCTAAGACCCACAAGGAAAATTCCAATTTTTGCCAGAAACATTTCATCTATTCCTATAGTTTGCACATTTACAGGAAAGGTCAGACAAGATTTCTACGGATTCATTGTAACTTGCAAAAAAGCAACCCGTTACGCATTTGGAGCACGGTATCTACAATTGTTGTGTATTTGTCATACAGCAAACCCAGGGAGACAATAGTCAGCATTCTACAAAGGTCACCAATGCTGACCACAGACCCCAGTACCACCTGCAAAAATCGAAGTTCCAATTTTCCTAAAGAGACTATACATAGCATAGCTTTCAACTTCAAATTAAATCCAGATCTAAAACTAACAGCTTTAAGTGGTTGCTTTTATCCAGGTAAGATGGAACTATTCCTTGGTGACTTGGCCTGGAGCTCAATGTATGAAAACTATCAACTCATCTGAGTAGGTACAGAGTTTATTGAAAGCAAGTTGACATCACTCATGCCTAGCACGTAGCTCATAAAAGCACTTGTTTTAGCAATGGATTTTTGGTATAAAGGTGGACATTTGGGTTTAAATAAATTAAAATAAGAAAGCTTCATTGACCACCAATTGTGTTTGCAGCACAAAGCTGGGACTTTTGAAAGGTGCAAAAGACATGAGTCAACCCTTTGGAAGGCTTCAAGGAAGACATGACACATATGATAAGAAAACAATAAATAATTTAGAGAAGAGGGAGGTAAACCAGAGTTAGAATCTTGAGGAAAGCTTCTTGAGGTAGGTAGGAATTGATGTGGGCCTGGAAGGTTGTATGTAAGATTTAGATAAATCGAGATAAGAAGAGTACATTTTAGGCAAAGAGAGCAACATCTCTGAACAAGGGGTGCCAGGAATGTACAGCGTCTAAGCAAGACTGGCCACGTGACCTTGAACAAGTTACTTGACTGTTCTGCGGTACAGTGTGCTCAGATGTTCAATGAGGATAATCAGAATAATTCATGAGGTTCATGTGGAACTACAGGAAGTCAACTCTTACCAAAGCAACTCTAACAAAGGGTGTTCAATAGAAAACAGCATTGTTATTGTAATTAATATTATTACCCATTATTATTTAGTCAAGAGATGTGTTCAACAAGAAAAAAGTGGAAAGAACTATGTACTGTAGTATGTGGCCAACCTATGAGATACTAAAAATTTGAGAAGACAAAATAATGAGGAAATATTCTAAGTTTTTGAACAGGTGTGCAACTTAAGGAAAAAGATACCCAAGGATATCAGCCTAGGAGGAGGATTCTCATATTCTGTTGGTTATCAAGTTATTGAAGGTATCCTTTAGTAGAGGAATAATCAACTGAAATGCCATCTTCTACCAAGAAAGGGATTTGGGCAGAAATGAGTAAATTTTTTCTTACCTCCCTTAGTGAAAGTCATAAAAGCCTGTTCTCAGTTGTTAGAAAGGGAAAAAAAACCATTGGTAACAGCATACTAACTTAGGGAACTATTCCACATACACCTTTTAGCAAGGATACTATATTATTATAACATTCTGCTACATCTATTTCTGGAGTTTGGGGGTTTTCGTTTTGCCTTGTTTTGTTTGGGTTTAGTTTCTTGAGGAAGGAAAGAGAGGAAATGACCTGACAGTAAACTACTCCTCCATGACAGAAACAGACCGCACGGTTTTAATTAGGAAGCGGGGTAGTGTCTCTTCAGCTAAGCAGTAAATGAGGGCTTTTGTTGGGCCGGCAGGCTGACAACTGAAGCTCAGCTTCCCTGTGTCTGGGAGAACTCAGACGCTAGTCCTCATGTTAACTGCAGACCAGGACTTGGCTTTTTCCAATCACACTCCACCCTGCTTCCACCAGCAACTGCAGAAAACTAGAGCTAAACCCTGTGGAGGCTGGGAAAGGCTCTGTATTACTTTCGGCCTTAATAATTCTCTCTCTGCCCATCATTTTGCTTCGGCCAGCAGGAAAGTGCTCAGGTCAACACTTATTCTCTCTAGGGGAAAGAGTTCAGAAATTACAAAGTGCCCCAAACCAATTTCCCATATTTTTGTATAAGGAAAAAAAAATTGCCCAGGACAGAGGAATGCAGACTGGGTCTCGGCCCAACGGCAACCAGTGCAGTGTCCCTAACTGAAACCGTTCTGGCAGGACACACACACACAGAAGGAGTCCTGATTGTTGTTGGGTTTTTTTGTCTCTTTCTTTTGAAGGTTTAATTTTTACCCTTTCCTCTTTTATCAGCATCAGCGGACTAGAGGGTCTATGCAGGAATGTTGTTAAAAGACTGATAAAATTCAAGATTTCAAATTTTCTACTTCATAAAATACCATAAAAGTTTTAGTGTAGATGCAAGTCAAACATGTTGGTTGAATTATATTTTTTGAACAATAGTTGTTGAGTTGTCTAAGGATTTAGGCATCCCTAATATTCCATCTGCATAGAAAATCTAAAGCTGACCACTAATACAGAAAGGATTGCTACAGAAACTGGAGGCCACAAAAGAAAAATATTTTATCCTTTATACATTCTTTTTCTCATGTACAATAGAACTTTCCTATTGTGGGATTAAGGGGAGTGCTAAGATAGAGTCTTAAACTCCACTATAAGTAGAGTTTATGAGGAACATACTCCAGGTTCCAGCTCTGGAGATTTTGAAGTGAGGCCAAGGAATCTGCATTTTCAATACCCATTCCAGCTAATTTGGGTGCACAATGTCCCTGATCCACCATTTGAGAAATTCTGATAGTGTTGAACCCTCTTAGATGCTGATACTGAAAGACAGAACCACCTCCTACTGCAGGGACAGGACAGTGGTATTTTAGGGTCTGGGCTGACTTGGTGTGGCTGAAGCCCCGTTATAACAAGGCATGGTAAGCAGCATTTGCTTGAGTGAAGGAAAAAGCCTTAAAAACTCATAACTGGTTGGGTGTCTGGTGTATACATGCTATCACATTAGTTATCAAGGAATTAACACATATTCCTCATTTCTACCAGAATCTTCAAAAGGGCAAATGTCAATTTCCACATGACAGCAGTATATGCAGGAAAAAGGGAGCCACGTGAATTTCAAATGACTCACCTTCCCTAAGCGTGCATAAAAATCTTCTAAATCTAATTTTGGTCTATTCTCAGAATAAAAGTTATATTTTTCATGCTGTAAAGATTTAAAATTTGTAGTTAGCAGCCCACGTATTTCAAAGAACATTCTGAGAGTTCAGTCATGAAGTAAATGGTATAATAAAGCCTCTTATAAATAACAATAGTCTAGGAAACATAAGCAACAAATTAGGCATCAAAGAGAAGATCTCAGTTTGACCATTTGTCTTCCAATCACCTCTTAACTCCAAAATACACCCCTAAGAATTGTTGCGTGTGATTTACTAAAATCACCAAGCCGGCAGGTGCTGAGGGAAAGACTCTGGAAGAACAAAGTTTGAATTTTAATGAGCACATGGCTTATTAAAGAAGATGCTTCAGAAAGACACTTTTGTGCCATCATCTGCAGCACAGTCTTCCATCTTGGCTCTGGTTTCGTATTGGTGTGTGACGGCGGGCAGATAACGTGGACTCTCTGAGTATCAGTTTCAGTGTCTCTAAATATGGAAATAACAATGCCCACCTACAAGAGAATATTTATTAGGAATAAATGAGATGAAGCAAATGGAAGTACCTAGCAGTGTGCCAACTCACTCAGTGAGTTGTGCTCAGTAAATCTGGTATTTTCCCCATGACAGCAAGAACACTTCATTCGGAAGGATGGGGGCAAAGGAAAGATGAAATAATGTAATTAATTTGGAATCATTTTTTTTTAAGTAGTTAAGACAATGCACTATAGATATTAGTGGTTAAGACATGGCTTTTAGCAGAGAAACTCAAATTTATATCCTGACTCAGTCCCTCAGTAGCACTGAGAATTTGGGCAAGTGACTTAAAGCCGTTAAGCCTGGACTTCTCATTTGTAAAATGGTACTAACACAGAGATCCTGTGAGAATTTCCAGGAGAGTGAATATGAACTACATAGTATCAGGCCTGAGACAGGATAAGCCCTCGGTCTATGATAGTTGTTCTTAACATCTGTATCTCATTATTAGCATGATTATTCATTAACAATATGGAGCAGATCAAGCCTCTGGAATGTTCATTTCTAGGTAAACTTATTTTGTGGTGAGTTCCATAAGTTTGCCAAAGATCAAATTGCATGATCCTGGCCTTCTGGCAGAACAACTTTATCTGCCACAAAAGTAATCTCTAAACTGTTTTCCAGATCACTGGAGGCCGGCCCTGTAAAGTTTGGCTTCTAAGTCCTGGAGTGACTGTCATCTTTGCAGAGAGTCCCTGTCTACCGAACTGCACCATGCACACTAGTTAGAAAATAAGTGAATCCCCCAGACCTCTTAGTAAGAAGGTGGGCATGACATTAGACCTTGCAATTTAAATCGCAGGGGATTGCCTGTACCACCAAGAATCCATTTAATTCTCATAAAATGTGGGGCCTTGCGTACCCTTAAAGAGATTAAAATGCATATAGATTCAACTCAGTTATTCAGGGTGGAAAAAAGTCTTATGTGTGATATGCAAATTATGCATCCTATGCAAATTAAGTAGCATATGCAAATCACACATCATAAGCCAAATCTTTCCTTGAATTATCCAATCAAGAATTGACTCCACAAACTATTCCCATAGGTGATGAGGAAGGAAAGTGGCCTTCTCCCAGTTCCAGGTAACTAAAATACCCAAGTGTATTTCTCGGAGTGGTGGGGGTTATGGATTAAATCACGTCTCCCACACAGACACATTCAAGTCCTAACTTCCTGTCCAGTGGATGTGAACTCATTTGTAAATAGGATCTTTGAAGATCCTATTAAGATGAGGCCGCACTGAAACCAGGTGGGCCTTCATCCAACGTCACTGAAGTCCTTATAAGCAGAGGGAACTTGAATACAGAAAGAAAAGTGAACAGGAGACAGATGGCCATTCATTGGCAGAGACTGAGTTGTGGGCTCCCAGCAAGTCACCACCAGACTGCTACAGACTTTGGAGGAGCATGGCCTGCCGACACCTTGATTTTGTACTTCTAGCCTCCAAACAACAAATAAATTCCTGTTTTTAAGCCAACCTGTCTGCGTTTGTTGTAGCGGCCCTGGTGAATTCAGATGGAGGGGGTAGGAAAGAGGACGTGGACAGGTCTGCTATTTTAACCCCGTTTGGAAAGAGAAGGAGTTGGACATTTCTTCTCCCAGCCTGACCTTATTCCCAGCATGGGTTGCCAAGAGTTAGTGGCAGCATCATTCTCAGAATGACTCCAGCTTTCTGAGGATTCTGAACTCAGTACCGGTCTGAGGTTTCATGACATAATCACAAACCCAGGAATTTAGTGGCATTCAACCATTATACAAAATCTATATTCCCTTCTAAGGAAAGATAATTTTCTACCAAGATGTTAATTATTGGATGCCCCTTGATACCAGTACATTTGACCCAAGAGACATAGAGCTAGCCGCATCTACCTCAAGGGGAATATGTGTTCACATGGATGGCAAGTGGCAGAGACTAGAGGACCCATGGAACTCTAGCTTGACTCCAAACCCATATTCCTCCTCCAGACATGAAAGAAAAACTGAAAGGGAGCCTTGCAGAGTCTCTTTCCTAAGGCAGGTATAATTTAGTAGCAGGAATGTACCCATATGACACCAAATGAAGTGGAGAAAAATATATGAGATCACAAATAAAATGCTGGGGGAGAGGGGTTTAAAGAAAGGTGAGGATGCATCTGTTCAGAACAATCAGGAGAGATTTCGTGGATGAGATGGCATTTGAAATGCACTTAATGAAGTTTTGTGGAGGAAGGGGCTGATGCGCGGAATATGACAGTGGGTTAGAGAAACGTAAGGTGAAACATGCCGGATCAGTTCCAGAACAGCCGAGTGTAGCATGTGACCAGCATGTTAAGTTAGGAGCACTGGAAGGATGGCGGTTTCTAAAATGACAGATTGTTGGTAAAGAGTTTTCTGAAGGTTCTTTAGAAAGGAGCAATGAGACAAGAATTGTGCTTTGGGAAGAATGAACTGGAGCTGTATATAGGAACGAGTGGGTCGCGGGGGAAAGAGAAGCCTGGAAAACCCATCAGAAGGGGTAGTAAGGATCTGAATGAGGATGGGGGGCAGGAGCAATGGTGGGGGACCTGACCACAACTGGCTTCCTCGCCATCCTTTCCAATAGACTGCCCGTCACTAACTTGGTACTTCGTGTGACAGGATGGAAGCTAGGGAGAATGAGAGAGGTAGTGAGGGAAGGAGAGAAGGAGGGCGAGGGCCAAGGAAGGAGAAAGGGAAGGAGGGAAGGTGTTCGACATTGCCCATTAGGACTCTGGGAACTTGTGCTGAATATTCTCAACTGGTAAATGTCAATCCAAAGAAGAAAAACGACTGCATGTTAAAGCTGGTGAAATCTGAGTCAGCTCTATAGTCTAGTTAATTGTATTGTGCCAACATTGATTTCCTGATTTTGCCTATGTACTATACTTATGTTAAATGCTAACATTGAGAGAAAGCTGAAAGAAGAAAGCATCTGTATACTGCGTGCAACCTCTCAGGAGCCCATAATTAGTTCAAAATTAAAAGTTTTTAACACTATCAATGCAAGTTGCAAAACATTCGTGTTCCCTTGCTCTGTCAGATGTCTGTCCTTGCACTTACTCCCTTTGGCAGTTTACCAGGCTGGGTTAGAGCAGGGCAACCTGTAAGGTGAATCTGCCACGGTTAGGGATCAGTCTCAGGGACGTGCTCCTTAATCTCTGACCTCCCTTGGAAATCCTTTATTTCCCTAATCTCCCAAGAGTTGTTATTTTTCCTAGATGTATCAAAGTTCACAAGTTTTCCATTTCAAAATCTTTTTTTTATTCCATGACGCAGAGGATCAACAGAGCTACAAAAAAAAAAGTTTTTTTAAAATATTCTTCTACATTTCCTGCATCTCAGAGTTGTTCACATCCCTAAAATTCTGTCTTCAGTCCACACAAGATATAATTCAATTCTTTTCTATTTACTTATAATTGCTGCTATGAAATAGGTCAAGTTTAGGGTATCTGTACTTACTGTGACAGCTTTCTAAACATTTTAAAATAAATGATGACAATGAAATAGTTGAATCCTGGCCTACAGTGAATCTATTGTTGTATTATTTTGAAATGGCGTCTAAATATATTTAGAATAAAAGATGAGTAAGAAGAGGAAATTGTGGGATTTTAAGATAATTTAGTAACAGACATGTCTTCATTGTTGGTTTTGGAAGGACTCTACACTTCACAAGTGTACTCAGGACTGGAAGCTTGCGTGTACTATTGCAATTTTAAGGAAATGCCTACAGCATGTGGTTCTCTCTCTAAAACTGATTTATGACCTCTAAACCACTAGAGAACATCTGCTTGAGCTTTTCTTTCTTTCCCGTTTTCCTCTACTTTCTTCATTTTCTGACCTCAAAAACTTGATTATCTTTATTATACTGAACAGCTTCCCAAAAATAACCTGCTACACTTTCTAAGAAACGGACCATGTCTATGACTGATTTAATTTCAAGGGGTTCACATTATCGGTGGGAAAGAAAACAGGAGAACACAAGTTCAAGTTCCATTTCACTTGACTGGAAAGTGAATGGATACTAGATTTCTTCAAATGGTTTATGAGTCACATCACTACTTGTAAGATTTCAAAATAATATTTGGGAATATAATTCTGCCCAGCACTTGTGTAACACTGTTCTCAAAATGCTTTCACTTTTATCAACCCATTTGACCCCCAAAATCATGGGATCATCCTTTAATCTTAAAAAATTACATTAAAAGACTTGAAAACATTCTTATACACTATCACTCAAATAGCATAGTGAAAGAGAAATTAGATGAAGTAGCCTGGGTGTCTCTGATCAACATCCATGATTTTTATAAGTTCTTTTTTAAAAATTGAAAAACTTAGGTCATACATTTTATGATAGTGTGGCCTTCAAAAGATCACAGTACATTCTTTTTTAAATGCTCTCTACATCATTATACCTCTCTGATTCTCTTGTATATCTGTGTAATAATCTCAACCACCTACTTTGCCACACAAAATCCATGTTTCTGCAAAACTTTTAGAATGTTACCACTTACCACTTCCTGTTTTTAAGATTCCCTCATGAAATGAGTTAATTCATCATATAAAATGCTTAGACAACATCTGGCTCAAAATGGATATTTAATAAGTGACAGATATTATCATTATTATCAATAGATTATATCTACACTTTACTGCTTCCTAGAAGTGTGGATTTTTTTGCTTTTCCGTTTAGGTTTGCTTGTTTGTTTGTTTTTTAATTATTTAATATTTTGCTTTGCTTATAAGTCTACTGAAAGGAAAACATACAAAGACAAAAAATACTGGCAAACACAGAATATCCCAGAGCAATCTCCCATATTGATGGCGAGAGGCTGGGAGGCAAGCAGCTGAGAAACTGTACCAATCCTCCAGGGTTGGAGAGTAAGCAGTTGTATGGGTTGAATTGTGTCCCCACCCCCAAGTGATATGGTCGAGTTATAACTCCCATCCCTGGAATATGACCTTCTTTAGAAATAGGGTCTTTGAAGATGTAATTAGTTAAGATGAGGCCAAACTGGACTAGGGCAGAGCCTAATCCAATATGGCTGGTGCACTTTATAAGGAGAGTGAAATTTGGACACACAGACAGACAGACATGGGAGAAGAAGCCCACATGAAGACAACGGCAGAGGTGGATGTGCTAGAGCTGCAAGCCAGGGAACACCAAGGATTGCCAGCAAACCCCAGAAGCTAAGAAGAGGCAATAAAGGATTCTTTGCTACAGGTTTCAGAGGGAGCATGACCCCAATTTCCAACTTCCAGCCTTGGAAACTGTGAGACAATAAATTTCTGTTGTTTAAGCCACCAAGTTTGTGGTACTTAGTTATGGAAGCCCGAGGAAACTAATAGAACATCCTAAGACAGTGTGTGGAGAGGTCACCTGGAAGCTGTCCCCAAGGTATCATGACACCTTCAAAATCACCTCCTTGTTTCTATTATTACAGGCACAGCTGGATAGGGTCAGAAACTTACACTCTGAAAAACTTGTTGGTTTAACCTTTACTTGTCAGCTTTTGGATTTATTTATCTTCTGCTTTCTCTTGGTATTTATAAAGTCTGCTCTGAATTCCCCTTATCTGAGATGAACCATGGGATGGGGTCTACAACCCCACATGGGCCACAGATCTCAGCTAAGGATTACTGGGCACCTGGGGTTAATCACAGAGCAGCACCACTGGAAGGAGAAACCTGGGGGTCCAAGTTTTTTTCTCACTGCTAATCTGAGGCTGTTGTGATTGCTGGGTTCAAGGAACCCGAGGCTCCCAGAGAGAGAAGATTCAGCAAGACCAGACAGGCTTCTCAGGGATCTGTCCCCCAAATATTGATTGTGAAGTAGCAAGGGATGCAATAAAGACAAAATGATAGAGAAATCATATTGAATTGTATAATTATGTTATTAATTTCCTGGCTTGATAATGCACTATAGTTATGAAGGATTTTAGTTATCAGTGGGGGCAGGTGGGTGTTGGGTACACATGCCTTCCTGTACTATTTTTTTTCTTAGGAGTCTATACTTATTTCAAAATAATTACAAATATTCTATGATTACACATATAAAACCTTAAAATAAACAAATTAATAGAGACAAAAAGTAGATTTGCGTTTCCTGGGATGCTAGGAGAAAAGGGAGCTGGGGAATTATTGCTTAAGAGGCTCAGAGTTTCTGTTTGAAGTCAGGAAAAAGTCTTGGTCATGGACGGTGGTGATGGTTGCATAACATTGTGGATGCAATTAATGCCATTAAATTTTATACTCACAAATGGTCTAAGTGGGAAATTTTGTAATATATTATACATACACACACACACACAATAAAAACTGTTTTTGAAAAAGAGGGCAAGGTTAAGAGACAAGAAATAGAGGTTTTAGTCCTTTAATTTGTGCTACACACATTGTCTCTGCCTTTGACCTACATGGCCCCAGTTTTATCTCCTGCTAAATTAACATCATAATTTAAAATTTGAATATTTGAATAATTGCAATCAGTTTAAAAAAATAGATTTGAAGGGCACAGGGTGGCATCAGTGGAACTTGTTAGTATTTCAGTTCTTAGCCTCATATTACTTCAACCCTCTCTAATAACTTCATCTCTAATTTGAGTCCTGTTTAATAGTTGAAAATAATAGAAAAACTGAACCTTCTTGGAGCTGTGACACAGCTATACTCCAAACTATCATCCCGTTTCATCAGCTGTCAACTTGTGACTACTGCAATGATCATATTCAGATTATCTTTAATCCTTACCAACAGTATTTTTACTTTTTTAAAAGATGAGTTTCTAAAATATAACATTGATTCTAATAAGTGGCACTCAACTAAGCTATTAGTATATTTTAAATTTCTCCCTGGCATTTTTTTTTTGAAGAACTAATCATATTTGATGTTCTTTAAGTAGCAGATATAAAAAAACACAATGAAATTTCAGGCAATATTCATATACTATATTTTTAATATTTGTTTTTATAATAATGGTGCTTAATATAAATTGGTAACTTGAATCCAAAAGTTACAGAACAGGATTAAGGAGAGTCCCATTTCTGTACGGAATATATGTGTGTGGATACATACACATCACAATTATTTTAATATATGCATAGAAAGAATCTGGAATCTCCATTCCGTTAACAATGGTTATCTCTGAAGGACTGTGACTGCAGGAGACTCGTTTTCTAAAGAATAAGTCTCCAGAATATTTAATCAAAAAGATTAAAAATGATATGTGATGCCCTTCCTAATAATATTGTCCAACTACATGCACGTATTGACGTCATTCCCACATCACTGCCTACTCTTGTTCACACACACACACACACACACACACACACACCGATATTAGCATATCACTACCCAGCAGCGGTGAGCAGGGGAAGTCTTAGATTACAGGGGAGAATGACAAGTATTTTCCATCAGGCCTCTTACATTTTAGCCTAAATCAGCCATACATCTCTATCCTGCTGGCCTGTTATACCCTGTTCCTAACCGTTTGGTCCTCCTTTGCCTGCCTCAGAACCCCTGTCTCTGTAACATTGGCCTCCATTCCACCTCTAACCTAAAGGACTAGGTGACCACAGGTAGTCTGTTAGTTTGGGACCTTGGCCTCTCCCCGGGTCCTCACCTTGATGTGCTCCTACTGCATAGAGGGCTCTGTGGGATTCTCACCTCTGGTCTCAGCCTTGGGGAAGGAGCCCAGTGTCTGTGCCCAGCTACTGTGCTGGTGACGGCCGGGCCACGGTGTCTGGCAGTGTGGGTAAGCTGTGAGGGGAGAAGAGCCATCAGAGTACCCAAAGCCTGGCAAACATACAACAGGGACTGAAAATGCTTGCCCTCTGACAGAGCGAAATCAAAGCACGGTGACAGCATTTATGGGAAAGAAATTAAGGACATAAAGAAGAAAGAAAAGGAGGCTGCTGTCTGATGTGGCTTTTGAACGGCCAGATTCAATACAAATGCACTTAAATCCAAGAATTAGAGGGAAACCTAGAGCTCTCCATGAGTAAAGAAAAAGGAGACGACAACATATAAAACATGTCACTAACCTCCCAAGTAGAGAAAACATGGAAAGGGAGCAGATGCTGTTTTTGCATATAAAGCATGAGGAAGGGGAAGGGCTGGGTCCTCAGAAGATGCTCCAAAGTGGCAGGGAAGTCTTTACAGACCCTGTCATGCTGAAGGGCCGACCTCTTGAGGGCCACTGACCCAGGACAGGTCACGGCTGTTGACTCCTTCAGACGTGCTCTCCGGCAAATATACAACCCCAAAGTCAAGACACAATAATGGCCAAAAAAAAAAACAACAACCTAGTCCTATCCCCCTAGGGGACAGGTTAAAGATCAGTTTCCAAACTACCAGCAAGTATTGTAGTGAGGAGACCACAGCTTTGAAACTCATGGGTCATAAACCTGAACTCTGAGACCCATCACCTTCTCCCCTGGAAAATGTGGGGTCTGTGCACACTCACAGAGAAGCCTGCATTGTTTTAGGGATTGCAAGGATCCATTTAAGAAATGCTGAGTAGCTAAATTTCTTTGAAGAAGGTTAAACTCAGTGGAAAAACAGCATGTTCTTAGTGTGGAATTTAGAATATTTAAGCAAAATATGGAGGAAATGAAAAATAAAAATAGAAAAAATATTAATAAAATGAAAGCCAAGGTTAATAGGCTTAGTAAAATAGCAAACTCTCTTTGGATTTAAACTTCCAGCTTTCAACAGAAAAGTAACCCAGCAAAGCTGACGGGTCCCCAAAGGAATGATAGGAAGACACCTAGGGTCAAAGGTGAGGGGTGGAAAGCTATGCAGTATGAAATAAATATCAAAGCCAAGCTGATGATGCAAACAGCCAAAATACGAATCAAAATTATGAGAAGAAAAAGAATAAAATTTAAAAATAGAAAAAAAATTACAAGAAGAAATTTGGTCAGCTTACCCAAGGGAGCACAGGGATATGGCATATAACTGTGGTATCATCAGAAAAATAAAAGCCAAAAATGAGACGTAAGTTGCAAGCACAATGAAGACACGTAGGAAGCTCTTTAATATTTCAGGGCTGAGAGGTGGTTTTACAGGGTCCTTTCACATTGCTTTTTAATACGTGATGAGAAAAATCTCTTAACTCCTAACTACACAGGGTTACACAGATGAACCTGAAAACACAAAATCTTTGCACATATACAAACATGCTTACTCCATATATTGTATAAAAGGCAACTTTGCCTTGACTTTTAGACCAGGTAATACCAAAAACAGAAAGTTAAGGGTGCATACTACACGGGAATAAAGGCATCTACAGATTTTTTAAAAATACATGAAATATACTAATTTCTATAAACAACAAGGAATCATATATAAGAAGATGGCTAAAGTAAAGGAGAAGGCATCATGAACCCCAATGTCAAAAATTATTCCAGCGATGGGTACTTAGAGGGAACTAATATTATTGGGACATTTATGCGGTAGGACAGCATCCTGCTGTAGGGCTAAGGCATTAGGAGTTTGGAGAGCTGAAAACTACTTTGTAATCTTAAAAAAGTTACAGAAGCTTCTAGGCATCAATTTGTAGATTTTGTAACAGGAGAGAGTTGTAATTAGATGATGTCTGAGCCCTTCTAATAATTAAGTTCTGTGATAAGTTTCCTCAGTTTGGTTTGTCAAAGTTTAATTTTGACATGTTAAAGTATCAGTCTGACCCTTACTGAATGCTTACTTCCCGTATTCATATTTCACTAGGGCCTTTACAGTGATTATTCATTCTCCCCTTGTTGGGTTATAAACAACCTAGAGAATTTGATTTCTAAGTAAAGACAGAAACTAACATCCACATTTTACGTTGAAGAACACAGAAATATTGGCAAAGTCTCGTGCTTTTAAAAATCAAACAGTTCTCCTGTGGCTATTTGCAGAATATGTGTCTGGATTGGGAAATATGAAATTAAGTTAAATGTATGAGGCAGAAAATAAAATAATGTATCCATTTCAAAGCAAACCCTTCAAGTGGGCATGGAGTCCTTCAAAGAAATGACCCTGGGAGATATTATCTTCCTCCCAGTTATGCTATCTCAGCCATGGAGGGGGTATTTTTGGAAGCTGCTCATTTTGCACTGCCTTTAGAAACATTGGCTGGTCTTCTGACTACCCTTAATGGTGATACAATTTGTCCTATGGATGATTTTTTAAAACAATGAAAAGTCACTTTTTTCCAAGTCAGGTGAATGAAGTGGATAATGAGGCTGTAAAATTGCACTTGGATCAGAAACATGAAGCAGTGAGGGTTTTGATCACCTACAGAACTGACTCTAGGGAAACCCTCCTAGAAATTAAAAAAAAAGTTCTGAACAACGGCTGTACCATGAGAATAAGAGTGTCTCCTGCTACAGACTATGCAGCACACACACTGCGCGGACTGATATACGGATAATTTTTAATCACCTAATATACAGAATTGAATATATGTAGAATTAAAATCGGGGGCCGCTCCAATAATGCTTTCTGAATTCATCATTCTACCATATTCTGGAGCCTCTACCAGGGGCCTTGCACTCTGCTCTGTGCACAGGCACTCAAAGGACGAGCACAGTTGCTTATAATAGAGCAGAGCAGCCATAAATAAGGGCTGGACCTACACAATGGGAGACAATATTTGGAAATGACATATCAGATAAAGGTCTAGTGTCCAGAATTTATAAAGAGATTGTTCAACTCAACAACAACAAAAAGACAGCCAACCCAATTACAAAATGGGAAAAAGACTTGAACAGACACCTATCAGAAGAGGAAATACAAATGGCCAAAAGGCACATGAAGAGATGCTCAATGTCCCTGGCCATTAGAGAAATGCAAATCAAAACCACAATGAGATATCATCTCACACCCACCAGAATGGCCATTATCAACAAAACAGAAAATGACAAGTGCTGGAGAGGATGCGGAGAAAGAGGCACACTTATCCACTGTTGGTGGGAATGTCAAATGGTGCAACCACTGTGGAAGGCAGTTTGGCGGTTCCTCAAAAAGCTGAATATAGAATTGCCATACGACCCAGCAATACCATTGCTGGGTATCTACTCAAAGGACTTAAGGGCAAAGACACAAACAGACATTTGCACACCAATGTTTATAGCAGCATTATTTACAATTGCAAAGAGATGGAAACAGCCAAAATGTCCATCAACAGACGAGTGGCTAAACAAACTGTGGTATATACATACGATGGAATATTATGCAGCTTTAAGACAGGATAAACTTATGAAGCATGTAATAACATGGATGGACCTAGAGAACATTATGCTGAGTGAGTCTAGCCAAAAACTAAAGGACAAATACTGTATGGTCCCACTGATGTGAACCGACATTCGAGAATAAACTTGGAATATGTCATTAGTAACAGAGTCCAGCAGGAGTTAGAAACAGGGTAAGATAATGGGTAATTGGAGCTGAAGGGATACAGACTGTGCAACAGGACTAGATACAAACACTCAAAAATGGACAGCACAATAATACCTAATTGTAAAGTAATCATGTTAAAACACTGAATGAACCTGCATCTGAGCTATAGGTTTTTTTTTTTACTATTATTATTACTTTTATTTCTTTTCTCTATATTAACATTCTATATCTTTTTCTGTTGTGTTGCTAGTTCTTCTAAACCGATGCAAATGTACTAAGAAACGATGATCATGCATCTATGTGATGATGTTAAGAATTACTGATTGCATATGTAGAATGGTATGATTTCTAAATGTTGGGTTAATTTCTTTTTTTCCGTTAAAAAAAAAAAATGGACAGCACAATACTACCTAATTGTAATGTAATTATGTTAAAACACTGAATGAAGTTGCATCTGAGCTATAGGTTTTTTTATATATTTTTTATTTTTTATTTTTATTTTTTTCTCTATATTATCATTTTATTTCTTTTTCTGTTGTCTTGCTATTTCTTTTTCTAAATCGATGCAAACGTACTAAGAAATGATGATCATGCATTTATGTGATGATATTAAGAATTACTGATTGCATATGTAGAATGGAATGATTTCTAAATGTTGTGTTAGTTAATTTTTTTTAATTAATAAAAAAAAAAAAGAAAGAAAGATGGAGGGTGAGAGGCCCCTAAAAAATAAAAAATAAAAAAAAATAAGGGCTGCAGCCAATGCTTGAGTTTCAATTCCTATTATGAAGCTCAGAGAAGATGCCATCTGGCAAGAGGCAGTGACAACAGGATGAAAATTCAAGACTATAGTAATGGGGTTTTCTGGAAATAAAACCTCATTTCTGAAACCATTTTTGAAAAATTAGTGGGATCTGGGCTTGCTTAAAAGACAAGAAAAGTTTCCTAAATTATTACTTGGGGTTACATGTTTAAATAATATACAAATTCATAAAAATTTAAGAAATCTACATTTATGTCTTTCCTGCATATTTATTGCCACTAAAACTCTTTAAAATTAAATTAATAATATTCAAACTCCACATTAGCTCACAATCTATGTGTGCTCTTGGGCAAAAAGATACTTTGTCAACTTAAGTTCTAAAAATTCACAGGAACTCACTAGTTGTCAGGCTTTTTTTAATATGATAACTATTAAAAAATCAAAATAAAAAAATATATATATAACTATATAAACTATAAGCTATTTTAGTGTCCCAGCTTTTCCAATTAACTTAGGAAATACTCAAAAGACTGTGAACCAAAAAAGTTTCCTGAATGATTTTAAATGCTTAAGATGCTCGGGGAAAAAATTGCTAATCCACATTACCGTTTTTTTTTTTTTCTGTGTGTGAATCTATTTGTATACGGAGGTAAATTAGAAAAATATAAAGAATCACTCAAATGGAAGGAAAGGAAAGAGAACAGTTATGATCACCATATCTTACCATTAACGGAAATCTCCCCCCACCACCCGTATGGTACACATTTTCCCTGGCAAATAGCTCTAATTTCCACTTAGCAGACTTCAGATGCTCTCAAATATAACTCATTTCAGGTCAAAAGCCAACTAAAAATGTTGCTCTAAGTTTAACTTTCGTTTCTAATGTTGAAGCCAATATTGCTCTTAAAGCAAATTGGTAACTACCGACAACTGCAAAGATTTATTTTCCTAAGACCAAAGAAAAATAAGCTTTACTCCATCCATTCTATAAAATGGCCTAACTCAAAACTGTGACTGCATCAGCACATCCATCTACCCAATTATTTGTTAAAAGACGAGGGGTATGCCTTTTTAGGGGATAAGTATCATTTACGAGAGAGCGCATATTGCTCTGCTCATGTGGAATTGATTTGGGCCAAAAAAGATGTTGCAAAACCACAATTTTCCGATTTCCTGGGTCAGCACAATCCCAAGAGAACAGTGGTCTCTGCGGCCTGCGCCCAAACCCCCAAGAATCTAAATATGGTCATTGGCAAATGGGTCTCTTTCAGTTGCAATTTCCACGATTCCTTCTCCTCCCCACCGCTAAGTTCATATGGAAAAAACATGTATTTTTAGAACAAAGATTGAAACTGAATCTGATATTTTCTTTTGCTGTTTGATAGTCTTCTGTCGTTTAACACTGAAATGATGTTGCACGTTTTTACAATTCACGTGTTTTCTCCACGTCTAATCACTTGATGAATATTAGCTGCGCCCACTGTGGGGTCTATAGAAAATGGTCCCCACCTTTGCTGGATTGGAGGCCCCTGGAAAGACAGGAGAAACCTGCAAAGCAATAACAAAGCGTATACTCGGTGCTCGCTATGGTGTGAGACTATATGTTCTGGGGAAATTAAGAGGATGCAAAACAATGTAATCAATACCACTGGAGCACACACTTAGAAATGTTTAAGATAAGGGTGCACGGGTGGTTCAGTGGTAGAACACTCGCCTTCCATGCAGGAGACCTGGGTTCAATTCCTGGACCATGCACTCCCCCCCAAAAAAAAATTATAATGATATAATTATTAATTTCATGAGAAGAGGGAGAAACTTGAGAGCTTTACAGTGAAGTGAGAAAGAGGATGGTCTATGAAGACACAGTTTGAGGTGAGAGGGTATGTTCGGACCCCAGGTCTATCTCTTACTCGAGTGAGTTTTAAGCTAGCTCTCAGACTTCCCTAAGGCTGCAGGTCCTGGGTTCTATGATGGCGATAAGCACTGTAGCGCCCTCATGGGGTCATCATGAGGACTTGAAATGATGCTTACTTAGCACAGTACGTAGTCATTCGCTACAACTGTAATTCAGAGAGAAGACTTGGTGAGGACACAGGGACAGAAGATTCCAGAATGGAAAGTGACATGTGAATAAACCTAGTGGCAGAAATGATGATGCAGAATATAGATAAGCTCTACTGACATTTTCAAGCTCTTTGCAAATTTACTCTAAGATGCATCATCTCACATAACATATTTGTTGGATATTTGACCAGAGGAAGAATACAGATAGCCACTCCTGTTCCCCTGGAGACTCCAGTTCAGTAGGTCTAGGGAGAAAGTCATTATCTGTAGGCTAAAAAACATTACACGTGAGCATTTCCATCAACTATGGGGGTACAATAAGCTAAAGAACTGATGTGGTGCCCAGTATTTTTGACACTCTAGAATTGGTATCTTATGATTCTACAAAAACATCTTAACATAAATTGTTAGATGCTAATTTAAAAAATTTTAATGGCTCAGGGCAGCATATTCTAGAGCAAGTTCACAGTAGTTAAGAAGTAGATGGAAAGTACAGAGAGAATCCCAGAATTTTGGGATGTGACTTTAGATCACCCTCCTTCATTTTATACATGAGACCCAAAGGAATTAAGCAACTTATTGTCATATTCATTATACAATAGCTATAATATCAAAAGCCATGCATGAGAGTCTACTCTTTTCATGAGTGGTTTAAGGAATCTGATGTTACTGAGTTGGTAGGGAGGAGGGTTGGACAATAGGAGGGCTGTGAGCCTGCAGATTTGCTGAAAAGGCAGACTTTCTTCAGGAGGTGGCAGAGGTACAGTGCTGGAATCTATTAAAGCACAATGAAATGGGTTGCACTTGGACTCAGTTGAAGCCACCTAAGTCCCAGTGAGCTCACCACACACCTTAAGGGACATCGAAACCTGTGGCCCCAGTGCACTGTAAGAAAGAATCCACGCTGTCACCAACCATAGATAAAGTAGAAATTGGACAGACTCTCATTTGCTGTATATAATTAGAACTAAGTACAGCCCTTCTAAAAGCACAAGAAGGGACTTTAGCAATTCTACACATCTAAGTAAAATCAAACTTCATTAATGCTTAACACTCCATCTCAGGAGGCAAATTTGCTTTGAGTATTTGTATTTAGTCTGTGGTTTAGCTTGGAACATTTATTCATCTAAGATAGGAACCTGATTGCCAATGCAAGTGTCTTACATATATTCTAAAACTTAATCAACTCTAGTTTTACCTATTCTTGATGTATAACTATCTAACACAGGGAAGTTCTCTAATAGCTGCTTAATTTCTAATATATGTACATGCAAAGGAAATACTTACTAGAGTCTTTGGAATAGTCTCCTTTTTTAGGGCATGGTGACCTCAACTAGATTCAGATCAGTGCCTTACTATCTTTCTATCCTCACAGTGCTTTGGAGTGATAAAGTCTGATTAAGTTTAATCAAATAGCACTTTTATACTAAAATTTGGACAATTCATTCCAATTACATAAGCCAGAAACCCAGGTGTTATGCTTGACACCTACTCATATCTCATACTTCATATCCAATTCATTTCTGATATTTAACCTCTGAATCTTTCTAAAGTATGTCTCCTTCTTACCACCTCCAGAGCAGTCATCCTGGTCCAGGTCACCACAGTTTCTGTAACTGTCTCCTCATTGCCTTGTCCACTTCCTTACTGACTCCTCTCCAATCCGTTTCCATCCTGCATTCATTTATCTTCTCAGAATGAAAATATAATCATGACATTCTAGTCCCCTGTTATAGACAGCTAACCACTTCCCATCCCATGTCCTACACTCTGCAGAGTCTAGCCCTGGCCTAAACTTCCAGCTTCATCACCCCCAGTTCCTCTCAAGCCAGTTCTCTCTGCTCTCCAACCCAGGAATAAAGGACCAGCAGACACCAGCCAGTTGCCTTCCCATGTGACAGAGGTGTCCCAGACGCTGACAGCCTGTCTTCAGAGTCCAGATATTGTCCTGGTGATACCTTGAGTTGGACATTTTCGTGACCTAAGAACTGTAAATTGTAAGTTAATAAATCCCCATTGTTAAAAGTCAATCTATTTCTGATATATTGCATTCCAGCAGCTTTAGCAAATCGGAACACCTGCCTTCTAGATAAATGGTTTTCCTTTACGGTAAATTTTTACACATCCGGTTCATTCTTATCTTAGAGGAATTGCTTCAGTTTTTAATTGTACTTTTAACTCTTAATTGTGGATATCTGACTCGTGTCCATCTCTTTCAATGACTGTAAATGCCACAAGAGCCTGGAACTTTATCTATATCCGACCCCCCCCCCCCCCCCGCCACAGTATCCCCAGAGCCTACAGTGTTTAAGATGGATGGATAGGTCGATGGGTGGATGGATGGATGGATGGATGGATGGATCAAAGAAAAAAGAAAAGAAAAATGAACGAAGCAATGTGCAGTGTGGTATTAGTGAATTATTCTATATAAAAAAAAGAATCTAAACAGTTTTTCCAACAAGTGGTTCTGCTTAATAACTAGAATAATAATAATACAGTTGGTATCCACTTAAATAGTCAAGTCCCACAAAAATTACCACAGTTTCAGAACTAACTGATGCCTATCAGTGTGTGTGTGAAACACCTGAATTGAAAGCCAGAAACCTCAGGTTTATCCCTGGCCTTGATGCTGCTTCTGTGGTTTTAAGCAAAATCACCCAACTGCCCTGTTTTCTGGCATCACCTTTAAAAGTAGGAGTGTAGCTGGGGGGGGCTCTCTAAATTGCTTCTAGGATTCTCTGAATTTATTCTTGTGGAACTTCCTTAAACATATTTATCTCCATGAAACTCATTTGATTAAACATGTGTGTGTATATATATTTAGATTATTACTTTAGCCAATGATGAATATACAGATATATAAAATCTTTACAATAGTTTAATTTTTCCATTTCTAGTAAGATATTAAGTGTGGTGACATTTATGCATACCAATGCCAAGCAATTTGTATACATATTACCTTCTTGATGACAAAGGTAACCAATTACCAACAGTCAAATCAAGGTTCTTAGGTCTTGGCTGTAATTAGGTCTCAGTGAATAAGTTTTTCTTTGGGAAATAGAAGAATGAAGGGATAGTTTTGGAGGGAGGGAACTTTGGAGAATGGAATCCAGTAAGGAGTGAGAGTCTCCAAGAACTTTCCTTACTTGGCAACACTGCCCAGCACCCCAAGAACAGATGCTGAGCCCTGAAAATCTCTGTGCTGCCAGCCCAGTTTCCAGCAGCCACATTGGGATGTCAGGACTTTCATTAAATCTGCAATCTTTTCAGCCTCCCTTTTTAATCGCATCTCTTCAGCCCTGTCCAAGCCAGTCTTTTTTCAATCTGACATTTATTTTGTCTCTGCGCTCCATCCAGGAGGAAGAAGAAATGGGGGGAAAAGGAAGAAAAATGCTGAAGAGTCAAAAAAAAAAAAAAAAAAAAGGAAAAAAGATACATCTATGTCAGTTGTTATGGGTGGAGAAAGTTCTCACCAAGGCTGTTAGCAGCCTCCCTTTCCTTGCTGGAATTACCTTTCCTTTAGAATGTTTACTTGCTATTTAACCTTTTCCTTTCCAAGGAATAAACTGCTTTTGACTATATGTCCTCCCTTCAGTAGTTCCTCCCCTGGCTGTGCACTAGAACACCCTCGTGAGCGCTCTAAAAACATTTATGTCTAATTGCGTGAGTGTGTATTTTAAGGGAGGAATACAGATCTCTGTATGTCTAAGATGCATCGTACAGTCTGACCTCTGTCTAGGGTTGAGCACTGCTGCTTTACTACATCAAGGGCCTCCTGAATATTTTATTACAGTCAGAGTGGAAGAAAGGCTGCCAGAATAGAAAGAAGCAAAAGGAAAGAGCTGAGTGGTATCGGAGGAAAACAAATGAGGAGAAATGCTAAGAAAGCTTCATTTGGGCTCATAGAAAGATTCAGAAATGCAAAGGGCTTTGGCCATCTGTGAATCCCAGAGATGTGCCCTGTTTATATCCCTCAAACACAGCCAGGGTCAGAGTCCCAATCTCCGGAACCCAAGTCCAAGGTTTACTGTTTTGTCAGGACATGCAGGGTATAAACTGGCCACGTCTCCCAGGAGGCCCCTAAAGGGTCTGATGCGCTTGACAAATGTAAACAGAAAAGCAAAGAAACTCAAAAGGCTTGAAAAAAATTACTTGTTAAAAAATGTACTGAATATTAGAATATGTAGTAACAAACATGTCCGGCATTATTTCTGCAGTCTGCTGGTAAAATACGACTGATGAGTTCAAGCTTGAAGGCCTCCCTCCATCAATAGCATTTAGAATCTCTAAGTAGATTAAAATCTAAATGGGTTTGATTTAAAGGAAATAAATACCTTGGCTTTCCATCAGTGGATATATGTGTTGAGAAGGTTTTCCATGAAACGTCTTGGACCACTCTTAACCCATTCGGATGACCTGCTCCTGTCCCTTATGGCCAAAGGGGACATTTGAGAGTCAATTGCCCAAAGCAGATCTTCATGTAACAGAAAGAACAGGTGGGGATGCAAGCCAGGGCATTTATCTCATTAGAATAATACCCAATCTGATAGTGAAATGATCGAGACCTCAATTACTTGATGAACTTACAGTCAGCCTTTACTTGTCTTCAGAGACATAAAAATCTTAGATTTGACTATTTGACTGTCAGATGACCTTTAGTAGCCAGGAAAGGAAATTTAGGGGGATGGCGCCCCCTGCTGGTGAATTTTATCATCTTCTGAATATACTATCTGAGAGCCAAAGGAAGATGAGTATGCAAGGTGTTCAAGCAAAATTGTGATTCCTCCCTGCAGGTCCTTTAACGGTTCTAGAACTTCCCTTTGCCCATTCTTTAAGATTTGACCTGGTATGATATTAATCTCTAGGCTTTCACCACCTCTTCCCCCGGGAGCGGGTGTGTCATGATGCCGCTGGCTGCCTGAGGAACACAATGATGGCACCCATCCTTTCCTCTTCCCTTTGAGTCACCATCTGTTGTGCCCACAATTTGTTCCCCCGCCCCCAAGTCCACCACGTTTCCAAGGAATTAGGAAAACCCACAGATAATTGTACAAATGCTATTTTCCAATCTTTCTGGCTTACTTGCTACCTCAGGCAAAGGGCGCGGCAGGAAATGGTACTTGGAGCATTCAGATGTTAATAATATTTGTCCCCTCCCTAAACACCTTATTAAAGGATAATCGAATCCAAAGATAAAGGATCATCTGACAGAGTCAGGCAAACAACTCTAATCCCCTGCGACAAAAGTTCTTCCATTTTGGAAAGTATTTTACTTCCTTAGGGGGATTAATAAAGAAAGGCCAGACTTAAAACTGTTTATAGAATAGCATAATATCATTAGCACCCACACACAAATCAAAAGTTCTAATGAAGAAGTGTGGAACTAATGGAATTACTGGAATGACACCTCACCACCAAAATCACATTTGTGGAATCACAGCTAGAAAAGAGGTTAGTGAAACCTTATGTAATTATTGGTCTGTCAAGATAAATGGTACCAAAATCTATGGCTCATATAATAAAGGAATCACTTCACGGATACTAGTCACGTTCTCGGGATTGTAAAAAAGAATCCTAACTTCTTATTTAAATGAGAATAAAAGACCTTGACATTGTATTGGAGCTTTCAAAAACTTCAGTTACTTTTTGAACTGCATTCTATTTGCTTGACTTCTTATACTGAATAGTTGATAATAATAAGCAAGTAAGCTAAAAATATACCTGTCCACTGGAGAAAAAATAATAGTAAGAATAAGCTAATGAAGCAAAAAGAGGCTTCATGGTCTTATTTTCACTGCAGCCAAAACTTAGTAGGGACATTTATTCAAAAACCACGGATGAGTTTTTCTTTAATCAAAGGGTCACCCCTGCTTCCATGGTAAAAGTATTTTTCATGATTTAAATTCCATTAAAGTAAAATAAAAGCAAAAACCATTTTTCTTAACCATGTTCAGGAATGCCAAAATTTCAATGTGAAGTTATAGTACACAAGGAATACATTATAGTCAAAGGAAATTTCATACGAATCTTTTTATCAAGAAAATCACCCCTATCTTCAATATCCATCTACAAGTTTTCTTCCTTATAATTTGAATTTTCAAATATTCAGCTTTCTGAAAAAGGAGCATACTTAGAGTCAAAGTTGCATGCGCAAAAAAGAGAGAATAACAGCAACGAGAATAGCCACAAGAAGGAAACTCTTAAACTTACCTTGTTGGTTTGCTATGACCGTAGTTTCAGAACTAAGCAGAAAGTGCACGGTCCTCTATCATCTGTATCCCAGATATCATTCGGGAACATCCAGTCACCCCTGACAGCTCTCTCCCCATCAATCACGAGAAACACTTGGCCTCCAGATTTGGTTGATAGAAGTCATCATTAATGAAATATCTCTGTGCAAAGAAAAGTTAGTATTTTAGGTCACTAACTCACCAAACCTTGTGATTTGTTTGTGGTTTCTGATAAATGGGTGGCAGCACAATTTCGTTTGTCAGAACAAAGATTTGGGTTACGGGTGTTGAGATGCTATCTAAATTCAGATTAAGCTTGAGACAGGAGATTATCCTGAATTATTCTCGTGGACACTAAATGTAATCACAAGGGTCCTTATAAGAGGGAGGCAGAGGGAGATGTGACTTCACAAGGAACAAAAGAAGGCCATAGGATAGGTAGAGAAAAATACTCAGAGAGAGAAGATCCTGTGCTTCTGGCTTTGAAGAAGAAGGAAGGGGCCACGGTCCAAGGAATGGAAGCAAAGCAGCTCAAAGACCCTGGAAAAGGCACGGAAAAGTCTTCCCCTTGGAGTCTCAGAGGGCGTCTCCAGACACCTTGGTTTCAGCCCAGTGACACTGACTTCAGAATTCTGACTTCTGGAATTGTAAGAGAATAAATGTATCTATCCTGTTTTAAGCCATAAAGTTCATGGTATTTGTTACAACAGTATTAGGAAATTAATACACCCAGTTTCAACGTTATCAATACACATCAAATCTTGCACAAACACACACACACATACATATCCGTACATCCTTTCCTCCCCTATTAGATTAGCAGTATTACTTTATATATAACACTAGTTTACACATAAATACTCTATTTGATTTCCCTAAATGATTTGGACTGTTTGTAAAAATATCACAATGACTTTAATACCAATTAAAAACTGAACAAGAATTTCTTAATAGCAAATATCCATTTAGGATTCATATTTCCTGATTGGTTCAATTATTATTTTTTTATATGTGGGGTATCTTGCTGGTTTGTTTATATCCAAATTCAAGGAAGATCCACACACAGCATTTGGTTGATTAACTTCTTTATGTTTTATTCTTTCGGTTTTTGTTTTGTTTTGTTTTTTTGCTATGCTGTCCAGTAATACGGTAGCCACTAGCCATACGTGGATATTTGAATTTAAATTAATATAAATTAAATCAGATTAAAAGTTCAGCTCTTTATTTGCATCAGCCACATTTCAAGTGCTCAATACCAACATGTGGCTACCTAGTCGGACAGCACAGATACACAGAATATTTCCATCATTTCAGAATATATAGGTTCTTTCTCCCTTGTTCTTTCTTTCTCTTTCTCGTTTCCCCTTCCCCTCTTTCTCTCTCTCTCTAATTCTCTCTCTCTTCTTCTATCTTCTTTTTTTTTAAGTCAACAGAATTTCTTATATTCTGATATTTCTGTTACTACCCTCATGATGTCATTTACCACAATTCTCTGCCCATTGTAGTTTTTGTAGGTAGTTGATCATATTTGTCTTTTTGCAAGAATGTTTCACAGGTGAAGTTGTAGGTTTCCTATTATATCAGAGGCACAAAATGTCTTGTTATCTCACTTTTTGTTAAGCTTGATCAAGGGTAGACACCAGGAAAATGTAAAGCAAAACCACAGTGAGATGCCACTCCACACACTCTAGGATGGCTAGACTCAAAAAGCCAGATAAAAACACGTGCTGTTGAGGACATGGAGAAATTAGAACCCTCAGATGCTGCTGATGTGATGCTTTGGGAAACAGTCTGGCAGTTCCTCAAATAATGAAACATAGAGTTACCATATGACCCAGCAATTACACTGCTACATACATACTCAGGAGAAATGAAAATGTATATCCACACAAAACTTCTATACCAACGCTTATTGCAGTATTAGTCATAATAGTGAAAAGGTAGAAACAACCTGTGCCATCAACTGACAGATGAATAAACAAAATATAGTATATTCATACAATAGAATATTATTCAGTCATGAAAGGGATGAAGTATCGATACCTGCTACAACATGGTTGAATTTTTTTTTTTTTTTTTTTTTTTTTGCTGCTAGAGAATTTGTGAGTTTACCAAGAACTCTTACATAAAATACAGAGTTCCAATATACCACCTGTGCTGGTTTGAAAGGAAGTATGCCCCCTAAGAAAAGCCATGTTTTAATATAATCCCATTTTATAAAGGTAGAATAATCTCTATTCTATACTGTATGTTTGAAACTGTAATCAGATCATCTCCCTGGATGATGTGATTTAGTCAAGAATGGTTGTTAAACTGGATTAGGGGACGACATGTCTCCACCCATTTGGGTGGGTCTTGATTGGTTTATTGGAGTCCTATAAAAGAGGAAACATTTTGGAGAAAGAGATTCAGAGAGAGCAGAGCAGAACGACATAGCCACAAGAAGCTGAAGTCCACCAACCAGCGGCCCTGGAAATGAAGAAGGGAAATGCCTCCCGGGGAGTTTCATGAAACAGGAAGCCAGGAGAGAAAGCTAGCAGATGACGCCATGTTCACCATGTGCCCTTCCAGCTGAGAGAAGCCCTGACTGTGTCTGCCATGTGTCTTTCCAGATGAGAGAGAAACCCTGAACTTCATCAGCCTTCTTGAACCAAGGTATCTTTCCCTGGGTGGAAACATTTGGACATTGGACATTGGACATTTCTATAGACTTGTTTTAATTGGAACATTTTCTCAGTCTTAGAACTGTAAACTAGCAACTCCTTAAATTCCCCTTTTTAAAAGCCATTCCATTTCTGGTATATTGCATTCCCACAGCGAGAAACCAGAACACCACCCTATTATTAACGCCTTGCATCACTATGATACATTTCTTGTCAAAAGTCAGTTGGCCATAAACATAAGGGTTGATTTCTTAAGTCTCCAATAATTCCATTGGCCTATATTTTGTTCTTGAGCCATTATGATGCTGTTTTTATTACTGTGGCTTTCTAATAAACTTTAAGATCAGGAAGGGTGAGTCTTTCAACTTCATTCTTCTTTTTCAAGGTTGGCTATGGCTATTTGGGGTCCCTTACTCTTCCGTATAAGTCTGATGATTGGCTTTTCCATGTCTGCCCAGAAGGTTGTTGGAATTTTGATTAGCATTACATTGAGTCTGTAAATTGCTTTGGGTAGAATTGTCATTTAAAAAATATTTAGTCTTCTATTGTCTATACTTTAGAACCTCATCTACTCTTTGAAACCAAAGGAAGAAAGGTTTGTTTTGTTTGGAACCTAAATTTTCTGTAACACATAATCTAACTCAATCTGTCTGGATCACTCATTTAAACGATCAAAACACAGGGAGCCCAGAATAAGAATGCAGGCCTTTAATCCTGTATAGCTTAATGTAATGTCTGGGTACATCCTAGAATATATTAAGCAGATAATCAAAAACTATTGGCAAAGTCCCTTGAGGAATGGGAGAAAAAAATATGAAACTATTAAACTGGGGAAAACCCTGTTACTGTGTCAAACATCAGGGACACCCAAATCAATAGGCCAAGCCCTTGATCTTGAGGCTTGCTTTTGTGAAGCTTATGTATGTAATGGAGAAGCTTGGTCTACCTATAGGTATGCCTAAGAGTTACTTCTGCAGGACCTCTTTTGTTGTTCAGATGTGGCCTCTCCCTCTCTAAGTCCAACTCTGCAAGTGAAGCCATTGCCTTCCCCCCACATGGGTCATGACATCCAGGGATGAAAGTCTCCCTGCTAGCATGGGAGATGACTCCCAAGAATGAGTCCAATTCCAGCACTGTGGGATCAACAATACCATCTTCTTCAACTTATTTGTTTCACACACTGTCCCAGCTGTCTCCTAGTGGCTTCTCTGCCCTAAGGAAAAACTCGGGGAGGGCCTAAGACCATTCCCTATCTCAGTCTCTCAGACTTCCACCCAATAGATGGCCACTGACCATACACACACCCCACTCTGCACACTTGGGCCACTCTATTCCCTCTGAAATAGGGCCAGGGACCTACAATGGGAGTGCAAGTTTGCTCTAACCTGTCTTGTGGAGAGGGTAGAGGTAGCAAGGGCACACTTGCACATACAAACACACCAATACAAAGACACACAGACACAATCACTAGAAATCTAAGATATTTATGCTATCAGTTTTAGTACAAATCAATACAGTTCTTAGGATAACTGAATAGTGTTGTCTCTATTTAGGTCAAGAGGTGGTAGGCAGGGCAATTTTAGAATTAAAAGACCTTTAAGTAGACATTTATACTTTTGTCTCCTTACTTATGATAATAATTAAGGGAAATTTTGTCTTAAGAAATGGACTTTCTCTCCCACATCGGGATGTCTCCTTTTCATATGCAAATTGAAAATATGCATATAGTTGAATTATGTGTTAAATTACTTCTGCTTCAAATGCACTGAGGCCCTCATAAGTATAACTGAAGACCAAATTTGGCCGTAGCAACTGATGAGAATATGAAACTCAAGGAGGTGATTTTCTCACTAATTGTACACTTCTTCCTCAGAGTTCCCATGCTCCTTTTTATTCTTTAAGATTCCTCTGAAAGAACTTGCAAAGTGAGATCTATATAAACTTACTTATGTTTTTTAACTTGAGGGACATTTCTGCAGTGTCCGTGGGCCCTTTTAAAGTTCAGTCTGTTTAGCATGATGATAGGCAAAGCAATTGAAACAAGGCTCTCCAAGTGCACAGGTGTCACCTGCCTCTAAATTTATCAGAGATAATCTCTGGAGGAAGCTGCAGTGCTTAACCTAACACTCCTTCATCCCAAACTAGGGAAATACTAAAACTATCCAGCATTGTGCTGCTTCCGTGGTAGAGGGTCTGGTTAGAAACTTTACACAGCTCAAGATCAGGCACAGGCAAACATTCAAAAGTTTGGGGGCATTACTGCTGTGATTTAATTGTCTTTGCAGTTATAAGAGTCTAAAAGGAAACAGTTACATGAATATTAATTCCCAGTAAGCATTCTAGACAGGGCAGACAGCAGCACTGGTGACAGAGTTCAGCTATGTGTTATTCATTGTTGTTTTTTTCTAATTTTTGGAGTTAAGGCAGTTGAAAACAGGGGAGTTAAGGCAGTTGAAAACAGGGAATTTTAGCTCCCTATTTTAGTTTTCTTAGAATAAACTACATAAACTACATTTATGTAGTTCATAGTTTGTCAATTCTACCTCACTGTAACTATTAAAATAGATCTTCCGTAGCTTATAGCCAAATGAGAGCAATAAAAGATAAGTGCATAGTATTACATTGAACCCTGTAAAATTGCCTTATTCATAAGCAAAAATGGAACAATATCATCAATTCCATATAGTTCAATGTAATATATGTCAACTTTTCTGTATGTTAGAAGATGGTCAGGGCTAGGGGAAGATAAAAAGGAAAGCAAGAGCAGACTTCACTGAGGTGGTAGCCTAGATGAGGGCCTTAAGGAGTGGTGGTGGGTCGGGTGGATGTGGGGGGACAGCCTTACAGGCAGAAGGAACAGCCAAGGGTGAAGGTCCTACTGGGGAGTGTGCCTTGCACATTTAAGAATTACTGAGAAGCTCAGTGTGGGTAGAAATTGAAAAAGAAATTTATTTAAAGGATATTGAGATTGTATAATGATATAGCTTTCGCAGCATGATTGTGTGATTGTGAAAACCTTGTTCTGATGCTCCTTTTATCTACGGTATGGACAGATGAGTAAAAAATATGGATTAAAAAAATAAATAATAGGGGGAACAAATGTTAAAATAAATTGGGTAGAGGGAAATACTAGCGGTCAATGCGAGGGAGGGGTAAGGGGTATGATATGTATGAGTGTCCTCTTTTTCCTTTATTTATTTTTCTGGAGTGATGCAAATGTTCTGAGAAATGATCATGTTGATGAATATACAACTATGTGATGATATTGTGAACCACTGAATGCACACCAAGTATGGAACGTTCATATGTTAAGAATGTTCGTGTTTGGATGTTGTTTGATTTTATCAATAAAAAAATTTTTTTTAAATGACATTGAGAAGCTCAGAGAACTGCCAATAAGGATGAGAAATGAGACTTGTAAAAGGCACAGAAACAAAGTGAGGCCAAACAGCCAGGCCACAAACAGGACCCACTGTCACCCTTGCGCCCCCAGAGTCTTCCTCCTGACCCACTCCCACTGCCACCCTGAAATGTGGATCTCCAGGACTCACACCACCACCACTCGCTGCAGAAAACTCTCTTCCCTGGTCCCTAGCCTTCCATTGCTAGCTCTAGATTGACAATTCCAAGTGGGTGGGTCTGTTTGACCAAGTGCTCTAGTTCCTGGGCTGCTCAAACAAATACTATGCAGCAGGTCAGAAGGGATTTATTTGCTCATGGTTTTGAGGCGAAGAGAAAGTCCAAATCAAGGCCTGACTTTGTGGTCTGGCTGTTTGGGCTCACTTCGTTTCTGTGCCTTTGGCAAATATCATTTCTCAGCCTTCTCAGTGGTTCTCTGCGTGGCTTTCTTTCCAAGACTCTGGTGTTCCAGGGCCAGCTGCCAGCAATGCTTGGACCTCAGCTTAACACATGGCAAGGCACATGGCGGCATGTCCCTGACTCTCGCTTCTCTTCTCGGTTCCACTGATATTCAGCTGCTGCCTGCTCCCACTGTGGTTTTCTCTTCTTTTGGATTTCATTGTTTTGTTAAAGAACTTCAGTAATAGGATTAAGACCCACCCCGGGCCACACCTTAACTGAAGTAACCTCATCAAAAGGTCCTATTTACAATGGGTTCCCACCCACAGGAATGGATTAAGTTTAAGAACAAGTTTCTCCTGGGCACATAGAGCTCCAGACCAGAGCACTGCACCGAGTGTTCCACGTCCTCGGTCCATCGCCAGTGGGTGTGGGGAGAGAAAGCTCCTCAAAGCTTCAGCTTTTACAGCGGGAAGTGGCTCTGCCACCCACCCTCCCACTCATTCATATAGGGGGAATGTCCCTGGACATTAGAACAGAGATAAGACAAACTCCAGGGAAAAAAAAGAGCAAAAGATACCTAATTTACCCTCTCTCATGGAGGGTCATGGGAAAAAAGTCATATCTGCCAAGGTGCCAGGAAGTGCTCATTAGAGACAGATTTATGTAAGAGAGAAAAAAGAAGGCGAGTACACATACGACAAAAAGCCCTATCGAAAGCTGTCTTTTGGGATTTGATGAATTAGACTGCTGCACAAACCAAGAGAAAATAGATCACAAATGCCCTGGGATAAGAAGATAAAATGGACAATGACTTGCAATGGATCTGCAAACTTGAATCAACCTAGGTAGATGCACCCAGGAATAGTAAGAGCTGCTTTCATCACAGAAACAGAGTGACTTGATTGAGACCACAGAATATGGCCGCATCTTCTGGCCAAAGGAAACCAGAGTCTCCGAGCCCCCGTCCCCGGCAGCCCTGCTCTGAGCACCACCGTCTGAGGCTCCAACAGGGAGCTCCTGCAGTCTTGCTTGGCGTCCACAAGGCTCTCGGAGTCAAGAAGTGCGACAAGGATAAATGAGAAATCCAAAATCATTGAAATCGATTTTCAGATATGTGACTTCATCCCTAACATTGACTAAAAGACAGTCACACTCAAAAATGGAGAGGAGAGAAGACGGGGGACAAAGGGCCTGTGTCATCAGGTCCCTGTGCCCACACGGGGCCCCTATGGCTGGCATTAAAGCCATGGAGGCCTTCAAGTTCTGAATAATTCTATCTTTCAATTTGTGTGAAGTCAGATGTGAGCACCACCCCGGCCTTTCGGTCCCTCACCTCCCACCCCTGCTGGGGCTACTGCCACCCTCACTGTGGTAGTTAGATTCAGTTGTCAACTTGGCCAGGTGAAGGCACCTAGTTCTGTTGCTATGGACATGAGCCAATGGTAGGTGAACCTCATCTGTTGCTGATTTACATCCGCAGTCAGCTAGGAGGTGTGCCTGCTGCAATGAATGATGTCTGACTTAATTGGCTGGTGCTTAAATGAGAGAGCACAACTAGCACAGCCCAAGCAGCTCAGCATTCCTCATCTCAGCACTCGCAGCTCAGCCCAGGCCTTTGGAGATGCAGAAAGGAATCACCCCGGGGAAAGCTGTTGGAACCCAGAGGCCTGGAGAGAAGGCCAGCAGAGATCACCCTGTGCCCTCCCACATAAGAAGGAACCTCAGATGAAAGTTAGCTGCCTTTCCTCTGAAGAACTAACAAAATAAATCCCCTTTTATTAAAAGCCAATCCCTCTCTGTGTTGCATTCCCGCAGCTAGCAAACTAGAACACCCACCCCCACCCCACCCCACCTCCAGAGGGCTCCTGGAGAGGGGAGGGCCCGCCTGCACCCTGGGCTCCTGTGAGGATGTGCGCTGGCCCGGATATCCCCATGTTCCGGGAGCGCAACACTGAAAACCAAATTAAAACACACACACAGCAATACGACAGCCTGAGAGAGACCGCGGAAGAAAAGGAAAGCGTTTCTTCTGCTTTCCCAACAAGGAGCCGCGCCTTTCATTGTGCACGGGGCCGGGTAAATCCTGCGGCCAGCTCTGCACAGAACCGAAAGGAAAGCAAGAAGCAGGGCCTGGTGCGCGCGGTGGGAGGGCAGCGGGGGGAGGAGCGGGGCCTCCCGGACCCGGCCCCGGGCGGCTCACCGCCTCTGGCATCCAGGCTTTGCGAGCCTTCTCTCTGGCCCACCCTTGTGTGCATTAATTAAAATATTTCAAAAGCAACCACGATCTGCCACGTCCTGGATCCGCTCTACGACGCGGAGGGTCAGCGTCTCTTAAAAAGGGACGTTTGACCTGAACCTAATTAAGGACCAAGACCAGCAGCGTAAAAGACCTGAGGTCAGAAGGTTCCTGACAGAGGAATAAATTCTGGAGGCGGGAGCAAACTTCACTAACAGTGGTTTTAGAGGAAAGTGATGACCGTGATCATCCGAAGAAGTCCTTCCTCTCTTTTGGCCTTTAAGTACTATTTAATCTACTAAATTACAGGCTTGACCAACCCCTAATGGATATAATCATTTGCTTTTCGTCCTTTAGAGAGCACTGATGAACTGCTGCACATTAGCTGTGACCTCCATTTAGTACCATAAGTTGAGACTAAGTGCTTCTTTAAGTTTCTTCCAGCCTTCTCTAAAATATCATTTAGAATAAATGTTCATTCAACAAATCTTCCTGAAGTATCTCTTAGGTTCGAAGGCTTAGTAGGAGAAACTTTGAGGAATAAAGCTTCCCTGTTCACTGGAATCAAAAAGAAGGCACTTACCTTCAAGAAAGTGATAAATGCTATGAGAAGTACAGATCAGTGCCCTGGGAGTCTGTTGGGGCAGAATTCCTTTCATCTGAGATTTAGTGGAGGGAGGGTCCTATAAGCTGGGCCAAGAATTGGTGTTCAAAGATGCAGTTAATACAGTCTCTAAAAAGATCTTATAGATATGAAAAGACAAAGTCTCTTGTGCATCATAAGCTTTCCAAAGTCCTCCTTAGCTAATTCCAAGTTTATCAAAGCATTTTTAAAAATTAGATTCCAACCATGTTCATTTAGTATACCAAATTTCCCCATGAATCAATTTGCAGAAGGGTGATAACTTCTGAGGCCATAGGGATGCTTAGCATTTTTCAAGTTTCCAGTTCTCAAAAGCAATACAATTTAAAACTCTCCAGGTGACTGAATCATAACCCTTATAAACCCCATTCTCATGCTATGCTTGATGAGTCCTAGAATTTAGACCTAAATATGTTTCATAGAATATCCAATTCCATCTCTATGTGTTAGGGATCCATGATGCCTACTTTGTAATTTATGTAAAGTTACATCCTTCTCTTTCACTGTCCTTTTAAAATTCATTCTCAAAATACATGTTGGCATATAATATGTGAGACAGATTTGTAAGCAGCCCTGTTGCTGAGCCTAGCAGTAAAGTGAAATACATATATGACTGGGGATACCACACCCACCTGAATGGAAAGAATGCTGCCTAATTTCTCTCTCTGGGCAGGGCCTCTCACATACTACGAATCAGCAGTAGGTTGAGTCTTGACCTTTCCTACCAAAAAAAATATCATAATCTCCAGAACCTGTGCATATGCCAAGCTACATGGCAAAAGAGGATTATGGTTGAAATGGAACTAATGCTGCTGTCAGGAGATAGGAAGGTTATCTGGGTGATCCTGGAGAATCTGGATGATAATTTTATCTAGCAGGACAGCTCAGTTCGGGGTTCCCTGAAGAAGTGATGGTTTGAGCTGAGTTCTCCAAGATGGAGAGGAGTTAGCTACATCACAAAAGCCAAGGAAAACTATCCTGACTATAAAAAGAACATAAGCAAATGTCCTGAGGCCCGCAAAGCTTGCAGGACATGAGGAATTGAAGACAGAACTGTTGCTAGGAGTAAGACACGGAGGGCAAATTGGTGTGAAATGAAAGACGAAAGGCAGGAGGTGGGCTGATCGTGGAGAGTCCTCTAAAATGTATAAGCATGGACGAGCTTCATCCTGAAAGCAAAGTCAAGCCATTGAATTATTTCAATTTGGAGGGAGGTATGTGTTTGACACAATCAGGTTTGTGTTTTGAAAATGACCAGGTGGTTTGCTCACTGACACCAAATACACCCACCTGAGGTGTAGCAGACTAAGAGGAAGCCAGTCCCTAAGTACTGGGACTCATTTCCCGGCCACAGTGAACCTTGTTGGATGCAGGTGCCCACCGCGCCTCCTTATCTTCCATCACCTCCTGAACTCGTCTCCATAGTGCTCTGTACTGCCCCTCCTCTTATTCCTCCAACCCCCAGCCCTTCCCTGAGTAGATGTGTGGAACAGCCAATTTCCTTCTGAGCCCAAACTCTTCTCCAAAGCTTCCTTCTAGCATCCCACCTGTCGGAGAAACCTAGCTGTCCCTTGACAACATGGGTTCCAAAGCAGTTCTTTCAAGCTGAGGCTACTTGTTCTCTCCCATACCCTACATTCTTCTGAGGGTGGCAGAGATGTCCTCCATGACCCAAAATGTGACTTCCAGACCATTAGTCCCCCCCACACAGCTTCCATATTAATGTCATCTGCCAAACTGTGATATCTCCCTTTCATTCACCAAGCAAGGAAATCCTTCTTAACCCATTCCTTTGAACTCAGTGATTTTAAAACTGCTAGTCTCAGTGATTTTAAAACTGCATGCTCTCTGACAGCCTTTTTCCTCCATTCTACTTTGCCCCTCAGCCCCGTGGTCCAACATGGGCTTGTCATCACCAGATACTGCACCTCCACTGAAATCACTAATTCAAACATCTTTTTTTCAATTACAACCCATCATTTCCTGTCACCTACTCACATACCCTGTCCGACCAATTCTTTAACCTCATTGTGACTGTCAATCTGTTGGCCCCTACAGTAGGTAACCTCAAAGCTGACCCCCAGTGATCTCCTCCTCCCAGTATCCACACTCTAATGTAATACCCTCCCCTTGGGTAAGAGTGGAACCTAGTGACTTAGTTATATGGAATAGAATATGGCAAAAGTGAAGGGCTAAGGGATGCAAGGGTAGTTCAGTGGTAGAATTCTTGCCTGTAACATAGGAGACCAGGGTTCAATCCCAGACCATGCACTTCCCCAGAAAACAAACAAACAAAAATTTAACAAATGGTGCCACAGTGAAGGGATACTCTCAACGGAAAAATAATGAAATGTGACACATACACCCCATACAGTATACAAGAAAAAGAAAACCTTTATTCAATCCTAAAGAACACCAGGATCATATATGATTCCATAAGGGTTCCATGTACTGGAGTAACTTTTCCAGAAACCTACAACCTCCAGAAGGGTCCCTGGACCAAATAAGTCCTGTATCCTAGAGGGCCCAGCTTCTCCAGAACATGAGATAGTTCCATCTCCCTACCCCATATTAGTGACAGACCCTTCCAACATGATAAATTTAGAATGGCCAATAGCCCAAATACCCCTAAAGAGAGCGATGAAATGATCAAAGGTGATGGTGGAGTTATGCAGAGAAGATAGATTTAACAAATGAATATGAATGCTGAATCATTAAATTGATATCTCTTTTAGTCTCCTGTATCTTAGAGCAGCTAGAAGTAAAAACCCAAAACTGTGGAATTGTAACTCATACCAAACTCTGAAATCTGTTCTACAACTAATTGTGGTGCTGTGCTTTGAAATTTATTGCTTTTTTGTATATATGTTATTTTTCACACACACACAAAAAAAGTTGATTGTGATGATAAAAAAATATTTACGCCTTCTGGCCTCCTATATTCTGGAGCAGCTAGAAGGAAGAATCTGAGAGGATTGTATGGTAGCCCATGACAAACTCTGGGATCTGTCCTGTAACTACTTGTTGAGTGCTTTGAAAATGATTGCTTTTTTATTTCTTTGTGTTGATTATATGTTATACTATACAATAAAAAGTTAAAGAAAAAGTGATGGGCTGTCGTTTCCACAATTAGATTATCAAAAGACTGTATCTTCCATCTTGGGGTCTCCCTCTTTCTCTCTCATTGTCTTTGGATTGCTCACCCTGGGGGAAACCAGCTGCCATGTCATGAGGCAGCCCTGTGGAGACACTCACATGATGAGCTTGGAAGCAGGTCTTCTGAGGCATGGCCACAACCATGTGAATGAATTTGGAATTGGATCCTTCAGCTTCAATGGGACTTTGAGATAACTGCACACATAGCTACATCTCCTTCCCCCCCACTGCAGAAGAGATGTGTAGTGACTTTCCAAGCTCAGATCATTATTCTGTTTCTGTGGTGCTTCAGTTTTCCTGGGAGTGATTTAGGTACTGGTCTTCTGGTTTGTGCTTCAAGTTCTCCAATAATCCCATGGAAGATCTCTCCACGAGGCTAAAGGAGAAGGTAGTAGCATCTTTCCCTTCTTCACTTGAAAAGGTGGGGAAGAGACTCAGAATGGTGGCTGCTTTCAAAAAAAATAAATAAATACACAAAAACCCACAAACAAAAAAACCCTTCCCACAAAGTCCTCTCTTTTAGCTTTCAATTATCAAATTTTTAAGGCCTCCCACTTCGGTCTTCTTTTTTAGGATGCTTTTAGCTCTTTGGAAAGAAGAATGAAGTGGGAGGATTAACAGTCTCTGACTTTAGAACCTATTATAAAACCACAGTGGTCAAAACAGCATGGTACTGGCACAAAGATAGAAGCATTGACCAATGGAATGAATTAAGAGTGCAGAAATAGACCACCAAATCTATGGTCAACTGATTTTTTACAAGGTCCTCAATCCTCTAAACTGGGACAAAATAGTTTTTTCAATAATTGGGTATGGAAGAACTGGATATCAATAGCCAAAAAAATGAAAGAGGACCCCTATCTTACACCCTACACAAAAAATTAGCTCAAAGTGGATCAAATACCTAAATATAAGAACTAGCACCATAAAGCTTCTAGAAGAAAATGTAGGGAAACATCTTCAAGACCTAGTAATAGAAAGAAAAAAAAGTAGCTTCCCAAGCTTTAACACCCAAAGCACAAGCAACAAAAGAAAAAATAGATAAATGGGAACTCCTCAAAATCAAATGCTTCTGCTCCTCAAAAGACTTTGTCAAAAAGGTGAAGAGGCAGCCAACTCAATGAGAAAAAATATTTGGAAATCACATATCAGACCAAGGTTTGATATCCTGTATATACAAAGAAATTATACAACTCAATAACAAAAGAACAAACAACTCAATTATAAAATGGGCTAAAGATATGAATAGGCATTTTTCTGAAGAGCAGATATAGATGGCTTAAAAGCACATGAAGAGATGCTCATTTTCATTGGCTAGAAGGGAAATGCAGATCAAGACTACACTGAGGTATCACCTCACACCTATAAGAATGGCTGCTATTAAACAAACAGAGAACTACAAATGTTGGAGAAGATGTGGAGAAACTGGGACACTTATGCACTGCTGGTGGGAATGTATAATGGTGCAGCCACAATGGAAGACTGTTTGGCCATTCCTTAGGAAACTAAATATCGAGTTTCCCTATAACCCAGCAATGGCACTACTTGGTATATACCCAGAAGAGCTGAAAGCAATGACACAAACAGACATTTGCACAGCAATGTTCATAGCAGCATTATTCACAATCACCAAAAGATGTAAACAAACCAAATGCCCATCAACAGACAAGTGGATCAACAAAATGTGTTATATACATATAATGGAATATTATGCAGCAGTAAGATGAAATGGCGTCCTGAAGCACACGACGAGATGGATAAGCTTTGAGGGACATAATGCTGAGTGAAATAAATCAGACATGAAAGGATAGAGACTGTATGATTTCACTTTTATAACCAGCATAAAGGTATAATCAAAGGCTTATAGTGCAAAATATAGGGGACTTTTAAAATACATAGAAGCTAGAGATGGGTGAACTGTTAGCAAATGAGGTTGAACTCCAATGTAAGGGAATAGATAGGAGTGAAGGTGGTTCTCTAGTGGCTCTATAAGTAATATTACCACATTGAAGATGAACAAGATTGTAAGGGGTCATATAGACATACGTGCCCCACTAATTAACACTAGAAATATGAATTGGTTCTTGCAAGAATGAATTCAAAGATATGATTTGTGTACAAAGAGTGTTTAAGTCCAGGGTACAGGAGAAAGCTGCTTGTTCTAGTTTGCTAGCTGCCAGAATTCAATATACAGAAACAGAAGGCTTTTAAAAAAGGAAATTTAGTAAGTTGCAAGTTAACAGTTTTCAGTCCTATAAAAATGTCCAAATTAAAGTAAGTCTATAGAAATGTCCAATCTAAAGCATCCAGGTAAAGATACCTTGGTTCAAAAAGGCCGATGAAGTTCAGGGTTTCTCTCTCAGCTGGAAGAGCACATGGTGAACATGACATCATCTGCTAGCTTCCTCTCCAGCTCCCTGGGAGGCATTTTCCTTCTTCATCTCCAAAAGTCGCTGTCTAGTGGACTCTCTGCTTCTTAGTTCTGTGTTCTCTGTTGTCACTTTCTCATAGCTGTCCTTCCCTGCTCTCTCTAAATCTCCTACTTGCTCCAAAATTTCCCTCTTTTATAGGATTCCAGTAAAGTTATCACAACCCACCTAGAATGGGTGGAGACACATCTCCACCTAATTCTGTTTAACAACCACTCTTGATTGAGTCACACCTCCAGGGAGACTATCTAAAGTTACAAAGATACAGTACTGAATAGGGATTAGAAGAAATGGCTGCCTTTACAAAATGGGATTAGGGTTAAAGCATGGCTTTTCTTTTAAACCAGCATACACACTATAAAAAAAAATCTTTAAGGCCATTGAAATGGGTGGTGGCTTTGAGAGGCGTGCAAGCAGTTCTTGAAGATGCCTACAAGGTGTTCTGTTTTTGGTGTTTGATGTCCATCATTACTATGCTGAATATATAATTAATTGTCCAAAGTAGGAGTTGGGGGAGTAAAAAGGTAGCACTATTATTAATATCTATGGCGAGGCAATAGATATGTTAGGGATTGAATCATGTACTCTGCAAAAGACAGGTTCAAATTTTGATCCACATTCCTGTGGGTTTGACTCCATTTTGTAAATAGGACTTTTGAAGATGTTATTAGTAGTTGAGGCCAAATTGAATCATAGTAGGTCTTAATCCATATTACTGGAAAGGAAGTTTGGACACAGTCAGAGAAGTAAGCAGAAGCCAGTAAAGGAGACACAAGGCAGAGAGAGACCTCCATGTGACAGAGGCAGGGATGCAAGCAAAGGCACCCCAAGGATTGCAGCAAGCCAGTATGAAATGCTATAGGCTTTCCAGAGAAAATCTGGCCTATTGAGACCTTAATTTGGACTTCTAGCCTTCAAAACCATGATCCAATAAATTCTCATTGTTTAATCCAACTTGATGTGCGATATTAGTCATAACAGCTCTGGCAAACCAACGCATGATGTAAATCAATGTCCAGGACAAAAACTGATAGGTTTAGCAAATAAAAATACAGACCATCCAGTTAAAGTATCTTTTGTTCCTGATTTATGCCTTAATTACATTGTGGTCAGAGGGCATCATTTGTGGGGTTTTTTTAATTCTTGGAAATTTGTTGATGTCTGCTTTATTATAACTGAGTACCTGGTCAACATTTGTGAATTTTCATGTGAGCCTTAAAAGATTTGAATTAGTTCAGGTTGCTGATACACATTTCAAATATTCCTTTTCTCTTTTTTATTGTCCATGCTTAATCAGTAGCATCAAAAATCATTCTCAAAACTCTCTAACACAGGGAGGGCAATGGTGTCCCAGTGGCAAAGTTCTTGCCTGCCATGCCAGAGACCCAAGTTTGGTTCCTGGTGCCTGCCCATGTAAAAAAAAAAAACCAACTTTCTAACACAAAAATATAAAGTATTTAAAGGTAAATATATTTTAATGAAGCAAAATTAAAGATGTCTTCAAACAAGAACAAAGTGAATTTTGTCTATTATTGTAACTGTGCCATTCAAATCTCAAAGGGATTTGCTTAATAAAACTACTATATTGAAATATTTTGCTACTAGTAAAATCTGCCATTTTAGTATTTTAAATATGAATGCGTTTACTTCAAGAACATGAATGCTGTCATTTAAACCTTTACAGTTACAAATTACAGATTATAAATTACAAGTTACAGATGATAAAAAGGAGAGTATAAATTTCAAAAAGTTGTAAGTTTGAAGAATTTATTTGAATAAAAATTCTTGAAATTCAGTGAGGAACCACAGGAATACACTCTCTCAGAAGAAAATTCACCAGACCTGTTCAGTGCCCATCTACATCAAATTACTATTCATGATAATAAAAAATAATAATCTCTACTTAAAAATAGATTCTCAGACTGTCACAGCACAAATATAAGTTAAAAATCATTTATTTTCAGGATAAAAATTTATCTGGAAAAATGAATCTTTAGGGAATGCTGAATAACAATCCAATAATAAATCTGTTTCAGTTTCCTAGGCTTCTCAAATAACAAGAAATGGCTCAACTTTAACAATGGGAATTTATTCACTCACGGCTTTGCAGCTAGGAGAATGTCCAAATCAAGTTGTCATCAAGACAATGCTTTTTTCCCAGAAGACCGGCATTCTGGGGCTGGCTGCTGGCAATCCTTGGCTCCTCTGTCACATGGCAAGGCATATGGTGGCACCTCCTGGCCTCTTCCTTCTCTTCTTGGTTCCATTTCAGCCTCTTGCTTCTTGTGGCTGCCTGTCTCAATTGCATTCTGCTTTTAAAGGACTCCAGTAATAGGATGAAGACCCATCCTGACTGAGGTGGGCCACACCTTAACAGAAGTAGCCTCATCAGAAGGTCCTATTTGCAATGGGCTCACACCCACAGGAATAGATTAAGATGAGAAGCATGTTTTCCTGTGGCACATGCAGCTTCAAACCATCAAAGTGTTTAAGCATATTGTTTTAAGAAGGCTCTCTCTTAAATCTTGAATTTTGAATAAATGTGATTTAACAATATCAGCATTGCTTTCTGTAGAAGAACGTGTGCAATAATCACCAACTTTAAAAAAAGTCCTTAGCATTTTGGTTAAGCAAATGTATTTTCAGAAGAACTGAAAATAGACTGATCTGGGCAGAATTTCAATGAAATGTCCCCATCGGTATTATGTGAGTATATGACAGGCACGCCACCCATTCTGCACATTCCGAGAGGGTTGGGAGCCCATGTTTCTCAGACATCATACTGTGCCAGGGCTGCTATGACACACACAAAAGGGGTTGGCTTAAACCACAAGAATTTGTTGGCTCACTGTATTGGAGTTCAGAAGTCACCAATCAAGGTGTCTTCAAGGCCGTGCTTTCTCCATGAAGCCTGTAGTGGTCCAGTGCTGGTTTCCTGCAATCCTTGGGGTCCCTTGGCTTGCATCTCTGCCTCCCTTCACATGATGCTATCTCTCCTTGTATCTGTTCTTCCAGTTACCGCTGCTTTCTGGTTTCTGTTGACTTACAGCTTCTGGCTCCTCTGACTGCATCCAAATTTCCTCTCTTAATATGGCCTCCAGTCACATGAATTAAGGCCTGCTCTTTTTCACTTTGATGCCACCTAAGTAACTTTGAAATCCTATTCACAAATGAGTCCACATCCTAACTCCTCTTAACATATTCCCTATTTACAAACAGGTTCACATCCACAGGTACAGGGATGACGATTAAGACCATGCCTTCATTGAGATACATAATTCACTCAGTCATTACCAGGAATATATTATGAATTCTTTCTTGATTAGCTGATGTGGTCACAGGAAATCTATTGCAAAATTTCCTGGTATAAGGAATGTATAAGGGGCACCCAAATTATTTTCTTAACCAAAAACACTGAACAAAGGATGATTTTTCCCGATGCACAACACACACACATGTATATATATGGCTAAGTCAATGATTGAATCAAATCATATATGTATATTTCATAAATGGATTTAATTGAAAAGAATAAAATCACATGGAATTGTCGGTCCTAGGAAATACATGCTGTTTCTGTAGCAACCGTTAGGCCATGCATCTTATTTTCCAATATAATTAATTTGTTATATGCCATAAGAAATGATGGTTCAATGCTTCTAAATTTTACAAAGAAAGAAAAAAACTTGATGAAATTTCTTTAAAATACAAACACATACACCTAAAAAAAAATCTAAAACTAAAACAACTGGCTATGTCCTTCAATTTGTTCTATCTTTATCCTTATAACAGTTTTGTGCTGTTGCAAGAAAATGGATATCAGATTTTACATTCGGTTGTGCTTTTCTTTCTCAAAGATCCCTTGTGTTAGCCATTTTTGCAGAAATTTAAGTATTTTTCCTCCTGCATGAGTTGAGTTAGTTCAGCAGAATCATTATTTTTTCTGGATACATATTTGCACAGAGGACTTCACCTAAAACGTGAAAAGGAAAAATGAGAATACCTATATGACAAGTATTTACCTTAGCTTCATATTAATAAATCTGGAGAGTTTTTAAAAATACCTATGCCAAGCCTGATTCCTAGAAATTCATATTTAATTGATCTTATATTTATTAAAAACATTAATTGTTTTTAATAAAACAATTCTTCTTCTTATTCACCTAGTGGTACAAATCAATTAAAGCTATATGAAAATGCTTGAGCTTGTCAATTTAGAGATTAATGTTTTTAATTAATCTCATTCTTCAACTCACGGGTAAGATATGACTTAAGCTCCCGTGCTATGAGTTCATTGCCTGGAAGGTACAAGCAGAAAGTTATCAGCTACTTGGATAAAAATGAAAAGATGACCTAGATTTTGTAGAATCTTACTGAACTTCAAATAAATTATGTTTAATTCCTTTATTTTACAGGTAAGGAACTAAAGCTTTAATAGTTTAAGTGATTGGCAAAGACAGATACTTATGAAGTCAGAACTAGAACCCAGTTCACCAGACCATGAGTTTTATCTAACCTTGACCATGACCCAGAGTTAAAGGGGATCCTCCTCATGCAGGCTGAACATTTGGCTTTCCTTTGATTGGGGAATTTGGTCTTGAAATCATAATGCTAGTTTTGCAAATACCACATTAATCTAATAAGTGGCAGATTTTTATTTTGTGAGGGAGGTAGCGCATGAACATTCATCAAGTACTAAAATGGATTATCTAGATTATTATAAATATTACTTCAGTAATTTCTAACCAAAAAAAATTCCCTTGGGGGCAATGGTTCCTGTGTCCCCATAAGTTTATTGAACTAAGAATTAAACTGATACGTCTTTGGAAATGCCTGGCATTCAAATTTATATAAATAAAATAGTTCATTACAATGGATAGCAAGATTCCTGAAAGGATGTGACTTCATATAACTTGGTTATCTGAAACTGCATATCTGCTTGTAGAAAAACTGTTAAGTACAATATTAAACAGAGGGGTTAATTTTGTCCCTTTGAAGATTCATGACACTGTTACCTTCAATGTAAAGGGTGGGCAAATCTTCACTGATAACTTCTATATTTCCCAGAGCATGCCAAGCATCTATGCAACCATTGGGAAGGACAATTTTGCTTCCCATCACCTTCAGGCCATGGTAGAATGCTCTGCTAGCCTGAACATTCTGAGCCACTGAAAAGCCACTGAACTCAGGGCCAAATATATCTGAACATTGCTGAAGATAAAAGCTGCAGAAATAGAGAATGGGGGGATGTTTTAGTTTGCAAGCTGCTGGATTACAAAACACAATAAATGGAAAGGCTTTTATAAAGGGAACGTATTCAGTTACAAGTTTACAGTTCTAAACCTATGAAAATGTCCAAACTAAGGCATATAGGGAAAGATACAATGTGTCTGGAACACCTCTGTCAGCTGGGAAGTTACGTGGCTGGCATCTGCTGGTCCCTTGCTCCTGGGCTCCATTGCTTTCAGCCTCTGTTCCTGTGGAAGTTCCTCATTTTGCTTCTTTGGAGATGGCTTTCATCTCTTGGCTTCCCTTGGCTCTCTCCAGAGCCATCTCATGGTAATGTCTGCTGCACTCCAAGTATCTCCAAACATCCATGTCTCTGTTCTCCAAGTGTCAGCATCTTTGACAGCTCTCTCTATCAGTTCTGTCATCTTTGACTCTCTCCAAAATGTTTCCTCTTTTAAAGGATTTCAGTAAACTCATCAAAGCCCAACTGGAATAGGTGGAGTCACATCTTCATCTTATCAAAGGTCACATCCACAGTTGGGCATGTCACATCTCCATGGAGATAATCTAATCAAAATTTCTGCCGAACAATATTGAATTAGGATTAAAAGAAATGGCTTCTCCAAAAGAGAGGAACAGAATTAGAATATGGCTTTTCTGGGGCACATAATAGCTTCAAACTGGCACAGGGGGAATCAAATTTTAGAAGAATGAGAGTAGGAATGATAGGTGTAAAAGGGATAAAAAGAAAAAGATTGTGGGGATTGATATTAACATTTTCCTGAAAATCAGGATTTATTAAAATAGCTCAAGGAACCTCTGCAATTTAAGAAAGGAATCATTGAAAACCCAATTATCTCAGTAGGGTTATTTCTAATGGAGAAATCTCTTCAATGTGATAAATTATGTGTTCTTTGTCATAGATCTGAAGATAGTTTGATACAATGAAATAGTTTTTTATTTGACCTGTATATATATTTACACAATATTACTCCTTCCTCACCTGCAAGCATGCTCTGGGACCCTGCTCTCTAGACACCCAAATTCCTATATATAAGTAGATCTTGGATTCAGACTAAGTAGAAGAAATTAAGCATTTCTTAATCAAAGAAGTCACAATCAAACTAAGATAAATCACTGCGATTGAACAAGATATAGTTGAGAAATACAGTACTTTCTAAATTAAAGTTGCTTAGTGACCTTGTTTCTTTGGACAAGCCACTTATTCTCTCTCTGTCATATTTCTCTCCTTTAAAAAAGAAAGAGGGAGTGAGATAATAATCTTATGCAGTATAACTCTGGTCATAATTGAACTTTTTTTTTTTTTTTTTTTTTTTTTTTTTTTTTTTTTTTTTTAAAGAGAGAGGGAGGAAGGGAAGGAAAGACAGAGAAGGAAGGAAGGATAGAAGGAAGGGAAACATCTTTAAACATTTTCTTGTTTTATTATATTTTGTTTGTTTGTTTGTTTTTTACATGGGCTGGGGCCGGGAATCGAACCGGGGTCCTCCGGCATGGCAGGCAAGCACTCTTGCCCGCTGAGCCACCGCGGCCCGCCCCATAATTGAACTTTTAACCTCTTTTATTAAAAAAAGATAAATTTTGCCTGGGTTTGGATATTCCATTTAAGTTAAATTCTGAAAAATTACAAGGGCAAAAAATCAAAACAGAGTAGGGTATAAAAGAAAAATAATGATCCTTTAGTGCAAATTTATGTCATAATAATGAGAAATTGAAGGAAGAATCCAAGAAGAAGGAGGGATGTCTCCTCTCCTGCAGCCTGAGGGGTGATGATGTTAGGGGACGAAAATATAAAGGAAGCAAAGGGAGAAAGAGATGCCTGAACCTCCTCCCCAGTACAGCAGCACAGAATAAAGAGATGCACAAGGTGTTGTCTCAATTCAAGCCAATCGTGACTTCCACAGGGCACCACTCCTAAAAAATGTGACCTGGTCACTTTCCTTGGCCTTACCAAGCCAAGGTTACATTTCTACTCAATGGGAAGCTGGGAGTCTAAGGATCTGGAAAGAATAAACTGTAGGATTCACCTCAACAACAGTTGGTAATTTTGCATTGTTTTTACCCTCAAAATGAGATAAGTAGGGGGCTGGGGCAAGAAGACAGTGTAGTGAGGTGTGGAATTTAGTTCATCTTTCAGAGCAGCTAATCAATAGCCAGGAATGGTTCAGAACAACTACTGGGGAAACATCATGACCAGATACAATGTAAATCAGTTTGGAACAGGTGGAATGGCTGGGATCCCACTCAGAACAGTAAGTCCCCCACGCCACAGAGGCCAGTGCTCCTCACCCTCACCCATGGGCACAGCAGGCTGGTTCCCAAAGGGGAAAGGAAGCAAACATTACTAGTACTGAGGGCTTAACTCAACCAAGCTCCAATTGCAAAATTAACAGATTCTAACTACTGAAAACAGGCCCCCAGCACAGATAAATCTGGATAAGCACTAAAGGAACTACACGTTTTTGCCCCAGCAGAGAAGATGTGGGGCTAATGAAAAAAACAACAACAACAGAGGCGTTTTGTGTTGGATAGCACAAAATACTGGAAAATGGCTGAACCCCAAGACAGGGGGCACATAGACCCTGGAGATACATAGAGCCATATAGAAACACAAGCTCTTGATTGGCAAATTTGAGAAGTGGGGGTCCAGCTCTGAAAACGCTCTTTTGCTTTTCCATACTTCTTAAACAGCTCTTTAGATATGACTATAGGCCCTCTCAGGCTCCAGCACTGCCCCAGACAACAGCAGAACTAAGGTATGCCTGAGAGACAAAGTAACTAGTCAGGTGAAAGGGGTTAATTTCCTAAAGGGTATTAAGGGTGACTTAATTTAGACCCAAGGACAAAAAAAAAATAGGTTGAAAGTGAAAGTTTGAGAAAAGATATATCATTCAAACAACAATCAGAAAAGAACACAGGTACCTATACTAATATCTGACAATTAGACTTCAAATGTAAAACAATTAAAAAGACAAAAAAGGACACTATGTATATCTTCCAAACAAGGAGGGGCAGGACCCAGCTCAAGTGGACTCCCTCCTTCATGGAATTAAGACTGCAGGGGCTGGAAAACAGAAGCAGTCAAAGCTCACTTACTACCACACATCTGTCTGAATCAATGCCCCTAGCAGAGAGAGTCTGCCAAAATTAAAGGCACCACATCACTTTAAACTGGTGAGAAGCTTCAGGTAAACAAGTGCAACATGCTGGGCAGGGTAGGAAAAGCAGAATCTAGAGGCTTCTTAGGAAAATCTGACAACCTACTGAGTCTCACCCTCAGGGAAAACAGATGTTGGCTACTCTCTCCTCCAGAGACATGGGCCTCTCTAGTCTGGGAAACTGTGGCTGGGGTCTATAGTATCTGAGGAGAACCTCCTCAAAGAAAAGGCTTCACATAGGCACGGCAAGAAAGAGAAAAACTAGAACCAAAAAATTCTGACCAGTCAAGCAGAATACATGCTAGAGGAATAGAATAAGTTGAACTGAATGTCAAAGAATACACAGAAAACAAAGCCATGCAGCAAGAAAACCCTAGGTGAGAGAGTGAAAACAGCCTCCAGAATAAATTAATTAAAAAGTCAAATGCCTAGATCCCAGCAAAAAATAATGAATCATACTAGGAAAATTAAAGATATGGCTCAGTTAAAGGAACAAATCAAAATTTCAAATGAGATACAGGAATTGAACCAACTAATTCAGGGTGTTCAAACAAACATGCAAAATCTCATCAAATATCAAATCAACAAGTTGAATGGATATAAAGAAGACATTGGGTGAACATGAAGAACTCTAAAGCTTGAAAAAACAAATGACTGAACTTATAGGAATAAAAGGCACAACAGAAGAGATGAAAAAAACAATAGAGACATACAACAATAGATTTGAAGAGGCAGGAGATAAGAGTAGTGAACTAGAAGACTGGACATCTGAAATCTGACACATGAAAGAAAATACAGGGAAAAAGAATAGAAAACTATGAGCAGGGTCTCAGGGAACTGAATGATAATATGAAGCACATGAATATATCTGTTGTGGGTGTCCCAGAAGGAGAAGAAAACAGAAGAGAAAAGGAGGAGAAAGACTAATGGAGGAAGTAATCACTGAAATTTTCCAATTTCTTATGAAAGACCTAAAATTGCAGACCTAAGAAGTGCAGTGTACCCCAAACAGAGTAGATCCAAAAAGACATGTTCCAAGACACTTACTAATCAGATTGTCAAATGTCAAAGACAAAGAGAGAATTTTGAAAGCAGCAACAGAAAAGCAATCCACCACATATAAGGGAAGCTTGATAAGACCATGTGTGCATTTCTCAGCAGAAACCATAGAGGAGAGAAGGCAGTAGTATGATATATTTAAGATTCTGAAAGAGAAAAACTGCCAACCAAGAATTCTATACCCAGCAAAACTGTCCTTCAAAAATGAGGGGGAGATCAAAATATTTTCAGACAATCACTAAGAGAATTTGTGACTAAGAGACCAGCTCTATAAGAAATACTAAAGGGAGCACTAAAAGCAGATAGGAAATGGCAGGAGAGAGAGATCTAGAGAAGAGTGTAGAAATGAAGACTATCAGTAAAGGTAAATGGAGAAAAAAAATGAGACATGATTTATAAAATCCAAAAGACAAAATGGTAAAAGAAAGTACTGCCTTTACAGTAATAACATTAAACGTTAATGGTTTAAACTCACCAATAAAAGACAGAGACTGGCAGAATAGATTAAAAATTAAAAAAATAAAACGCAGGACTCATCTATGTACTGTCTATAGGAGACTTAATTTAGACCCAAGGACAAAAAAAATAGGTTGTAAGTGAAAGTTTGGGAAAAGATATATCATTCAAACAACAACCAGAAAACAGCACAGGTACCTATACTAATATCTGACAAATTAGACTTCAAATGTAAATCAATTAAAAAGACAAAAAAAGGACACTATGTATTAATAAAAGGAACAATTCAGCAAGAAGACATAAAATTCATAAATATTTATGCACTGAGCTAGAGCGCTCTGAGCTAGAGTTGAAGCAAATGCTGACAACACTGAAGGAAGAAGCAGACATTTCCATCATAATAGTTGGAAACTTCAATTCCCTGCTTTCATAAATAGATAGAACATCTAGACAGAGGATCAATAAGAAAACTGAGATTTTGAATAATATGATAAATGAGCTAGATTTAACAGACATTTACAGAATACTTCACCCCACAACAGCAGGTTACACATTTTTCTCAAGTGCTCATGGATCATTCTTAATGATAGACTCTATAACAGGTCACAAAGCAAGTCTCGATAAATTTTAAAAGATTGAAATTAAACAAAACACTTTCTCAGATCATAATGGAGTAAAGTCGGAAATCAATAACAGGTAAAGGGCCAAAAAATTCACAAATATATTGAGGCTAAGCAACATGCTCTTAAACAACCCAGTGGGTCAAGGAAGATTACTGGAGAAATCAGTAAATATCTCAAGGCAAATGAAAATGAAAAGACAACATATCAAAATTTATGGGATGAAGCAAAGGCAGTGCTCAGAAGGAAATTTATTGCCTTAAATGCCTATATTATAACTTATGTAGATAGTTTGATTGAACATCTTAAGTACTTGAAATCTCAGGTAGGACATGAGATTTTGTTGGTTTGTCCAGAGTGATACCCTGATGAATCCCAGAGTGATTCGATTAGTGAATGGAAAAGTAGTTGCAAAGTCCCCTTTGGGGAATGGTGAGAATGGGGAGAAATTCAACTTCCCCAAGTTGAATTCTTGATATTCTCACAAGCAGTGAGGAAAACCAAAGCTATAGGCTGAGCCCCCAGTCTTGGGGTTCGTTCCTATGAAACTTAACCCCACAAAGGATAGGTCAAGTCTACTTAAAATTTAGGCCAAAGAGTCACCCCCAAGAGAGCCTCTTTTTTTGCTCAGATGTGGCCTCTCTCTCTAGCCAACACAACCAGCCTCTCCCTGTCTACGTGGGACATGACTCCCAGGGGTGTGTACCTTCCTGGCAACGTGGGACAGAAATCCTAGAATGAGCAGAGACTCAGCATCAAGGGACCAAGAAAAACTCTAGAATGAGCTGAGACTCAGCATCAAGGGATTGAGAAAACCTTCTCGACCAAAAAGGGGAAGAGGGAAATGAGACAAAGTGTCAATGGCTGAGAGATTCCAAACAGAGTCCAGAGGCTATCCTGGAGGTTATTCTTACTCATTAAGTAGATATCACCTTGTTATTCAAGATGTAATGGAGAGGCTGGAGAGAACTGCCTGAAAATGTAGAGCTGTGTTCCAGTAGCCATGTTTCTTGAGGATGATTGACTAATGATATAGCTTTCACAATGTGACTGTGTGATTGTGAAAACCTTGTGTCTGATGCTCCTTTTATCTACCTTGTCAACAGATGAGAGGAACATATGGAATAAAAATAAATAATAGGGGGAACAAATGCTAAAATAAATTTAGTTTGAAATGCTAATGATCAATGAAAGTGAGGGGTAAGGGGTATGGTAGGTATAATCTTTCTTTTCTGTTTTTGTTTTATTTCTTTTTCTATTGTCTTTTTATTTCTTTTTCTGAATTAATGCAAATGTTCTAAGAAATGATGAATATGCAACTAAGTGATGATATTGTGAATTACTGATTATATATGTTGATGTTTTAGTTCATTTGTTAAATTTTTTAATTAATAAATAAATTTTTTAAAAAGATGTACAAAAGCTAAAAAAAAAAAAGCCCATATTAAAAAAGAAGAAAGAGCAAAAATTGAGGAATTAACTATTCACTTGGAAGAACTAGAGAAAGAACAGCAAACTAACCCAAAGCAACCTAAAGGAAAGAAACAGCAAAGATTAGAGCAGAAATCAATGAAACTGAGAATATGAAAACAATTAAGAAAATCAACAAAACCAGAAGTTGGTACTTTGAGAAAATCAAAAAAATTGATGGACCTTTAACCAGGCTGACAAAAAAAAAAGCGAGAGAGAAAGGATGCAAATAAATAAAATCAGAAATGGAAGAAAGGGACATAACTGAACTCAAAGAAATAAAGAAGATAGTGAGATGATACTGTGAGCAACCATATGCTAATAAACTAGACAATGTAGATGAAATGGACAACTTCCTAGAAAGGCATGAACAACCAACATTGATTCAAGAAGAAATAGATGACTTCAACAAACCAATCACAAGTAAAGAGATTTAATCAGTCATCATGAAGCTCCCCTAAAAAGAAAAGTCCAGGACCATAGCCTTCACATGTGAATTCTAATAAGCATTCAAGAAAGAATTAGTACCAGGCAGGCCACGGTGGCTCAGCAGGAAAGAATGCTGGCCTGACATGCCAGAAGACCCTGGTTCGATTCCTGGTGCCTGCCCATGTAAAAAAAAAAAAAAGAAAGAAAGAAAGAATTAGTACCAATACTGCTCAAACTCTTCAAAAAAATTGAAGAGGAGGGGAATCTACCTAACTCATTCTATGAAGCAACATCACCCTAATGCCAAAGCCAGACAAAGATATTACAAGAAAAGAAAATTACAGACCAATCTATTTGGTGAATATAGATACAAAAATCCACTACAAAATACTTGCAAATCAAACTGAACAGCACAATAAAAGAATTATATACCAGAACTAAGTGGGATTTATTCCAGCTATGCAAGATTGGTTCAATGTAAGAAAATCAATTAATGTAACTTACCACATCAGTGAGTCAAAGCAGAAAAGCCACATGATCATTGGTTTTGCAGTGATGATGCAGAAAAGGCATTTTATAAAAATCACCATCCTTTCTTGATGAAAGCACTTCAAAAGATAGGATTTGAAGGAAACTTCCTCAACATGATAAAGGGAATATTTGGAAAACCCACAGCTAACATCATCCTCAATGGGGAAAGACTGATAGCTTTCCCTCTAACCTCAGAAATAATAAAAGGATATCCATTGTCACCACTGTTATTCAACATTGTGCTGGAAGGTCTAGTCAGAACAATTAGACTAAAAAAGAAAGAAAGAAAGCAACCTAAAAGAAGGAAAGAGTGAAATAAATGAAATTGAGAATATGAAAACAATTAAGAAAATCAACAAAATCAGAAGTTGGTTCTTTGAGAAAATAGATGGAGTTTTATCTGGGCTGACAAAAAGTAAGTAAAGTAAAACTCTCACTGTTTGCAGATGACATGATACTGTATATAAAAAAAAATCTACAGCAAATCTACTAGAGCTAATAGATGAGTACAGTAAAGCCACAGAGTACAAGATCAACACCCCAAAATCAGTAGTGTTTCTATACACTTGTGATGAGTACTCTGAGGAGGAAATCAAGAAAAATAAATTCCATTTACAATATTAACCAAAGAATCAAATATTAAGGAATAAATTTAACTAAGGATACAAAAGACCTATACAGAGAAAACTACAAGGAATTGCTAAAAGAAATCATGGAAAACCTAAATAAATGGAAAGGCATACCATGTTCATGGATTGGAAGACTAAATATAGTTAAGAAGTCAATTCTATCCAAATTGATTTATAGATTCAATGCAATACCAATTAAAATCACAACAACTTGCTTTGTAGAAATAGAAAAACCAATACCAAATTTGTTTATAAGGGCAGGGTGCCACAAATAGCTAAAAATATCTTGAGAAAGAAAAATGAAGCAGGAGGTCTCACACTACCTGACTTTAAAGCATATTAAAAAGCTACAGTGGTCAAAACAGCATGGTACTGGCATAAAGCTATATATACTGACCAATGGAACTGAAATCAGTGTTCAAAAATAGATCCTCTTATCTATGGACAATTGATCCTGATAAGGCAGTAAAGCCAACCCAGCTGGGACAGAGCAGCCTTTTCAGTAAATGATGTTTTGAGAACTGAGTATTTATATGCAAAAGAATGAAAGACATAAAAGTTAACTCAAAATGGATCAAAGACCTAAACATTAGAGTTAAGACCATAAAACTGTTAGAAGAAAATATAGGGAAATATCTTATAAATCTTGTAATAGGAGGTGGTTTCCTAGACCTTATACCCAAAACATGAGCATTAAAAAAAGAAATAGATTAATGGGATCTTCTCAAAATTAAACACTTTTATGCATCAAAGAACTTTGTCAGGAAAGTAACAATGGGAGACAGTATTTGGAAACCAAATAACAGATAAGGGTTTAGTATCCAGAATAGATAAAGAGATTATTCAACTCAACAACAAAAAGACAAACAGAAGGAGGAAAAGGGTATAACAAAAAAGGTGTCAGAGGTTGAGAGAGTTCAAATAGAGTTGAGAGGCTACTCTGGTGGTCACTCTTCACGAGCTTCAGTTAGACATTGCTACCTATCATAACTTGCCAACTCCCAACCAAAACCATTCCTGCCAATCCTAAAGAATACCTAAGGCATATATAAGATTCTACAAAGCATGCACTAGGTAGCTTTCCAGAAACCTACAACCTCTTAATGGGTCCCTGGATCAGATAAATCCTGAAATGCAGAGGGGCCAGTCCTTCCAGAACATCAACTAGTTCCATCCCCATATCCCATATTATCAACAGCTCCTTCCAACATGAAAAAGTTAGAATGGGTATAGCCCAAATACCCCTAAAGAGTGGGAGAAAGATCAAGGTGATGGTGAAGTTATACAGAGAAGTTAGGGTTTAACAAGCGCATATGAGTGCTGAATCATTATATTGATATTTTTTTTAGTCTCCAGCACCTTGCAGCAGCTAGAAGTAAAAACCTAAAATTGTGGAATTGTAATCCATACCAAACTCTGAAATCTGTTCTACAACTAATTGTTGTGATGTACTTTCAAATTGATTACTTTTTAGTATATATGTTATTTTTCACACACACACACACACACAAAAACCAGAAGATAGGATTTAACAAATGAGTGGAACTGCTGAATCACTATATTGATATTTCTTTTGGTCTACAGTGTCTTGGAGCAGCTAGAAGAAAAAAATATAGATCTTGGAACTGTACAAACTTTAAAGTGTGTTCTATAACTACTTGTTAAAATGTATTTGGAAATTTTTACTTTTTTTGAATATATGTTAAATATTCAAAATTTTAAAAAGTTAAAAAAAAGACAAACTCAATTTTAAAAATGAGTAAAAGGTATGGACAGACACTTTTCAAAAGAAAAAATAAAAATGGCTAAAAGGTACATGAAAAGATTCAACTTCAGTGGCTATTAGGAAAATGCAAATAAGAACCACTGGAGTGGCCATTATATTAAAAAGAAGAAAAAAAAATGAGAACTGCTGGAGAGGATGTGGAGAAAGAGGCACACATCCACTGTTGGCGAGACTGTAAAATGGTACAACTGCAGTTTGTAAGCAGCTTGGCAGTTTCTCAGTAAACTAAGTGTAGAATTGCCATATGATCCAGCAATCCCATTACTAGGCATATAGTCAGAGGAACTGAAGGTAAGGACACAAGTGGACATTTGCACACTGATGTGTATAGTAGCATTATTTATGATTGCCATGAGATGGAAACAGCTCAAATGTCCATCAATGGATGAGTGGCTAAACAAGCTGTGGTTTATACATGTGATGGAATACTGTGCAGCTGTGGGACAGAATAAATGTTACATGAAGCATGTAACAACATGGCTGAACCTTGAGGACATCATGCTGAGTGAAATTAGCCAGAAACAAAAGGACAAACACTGTGTGGTCTCACTAATATAAACTAATATTATGAATGAAATTTGAGCATTGTAGTTAGGAATACAAGTTATCAGGAGATAGAGGGTAGAGATTGGGCACTCGTTGCTGAAGGAATACAGATTGTGCAACAGGACTGATTATAAAAGATCAGCAATGGGTAGCACAATAATATAAGTACACTGAAAGAAGCTGAATATGAGTATGACTGAGGGAGAAGGCCTAGGGGCATGTGTGAGACCAGAAGGAAACACAGAGTATAAAAACTGAAATGGTATAACTTAGGAATGCAGTGGACAACGATGGTGATTAAATGTTCAAATATAAAAACATTTTTGCATGAGGGAGAACAAATGAATGCCAACATTGCAAGTTGTTCAAAATGGATGGTATACTGGAAAAAGTGCAATCAATACAAGCTAGGGTCTATAGTCAGCAGTAACATTGTAATATGATTCTACTGAAAGTCAACAAGCAGGGGGCATGGAGAAGGAGTATGGAAATTTCTTCATATAGATTATGGTGGTGAAGTCATGTTTATTTATATCAGTTGGACCGTATGATGTGCGAATAAAATTGTTTTTAAAAAATGAATAGAAACAAGTACTAGAGATAATGTGTAGAAAAAGATGAACCTATTCAAGGTCAGTAGGGAAACTGAGAGGTGCAGCCCCACCAGAGGGCAGTGTGGTGGTTCCACAGGAGGCTAGGGGTGGGGTTGCCCTATGATCTTGCAACCCCTTGTTAGGTATATTTCTGGAGGAACTGAAAGTGGGGACGCAAATGGACATTTGCACACTAGTGTTTATGGCAGCAATATTCACAATTTGCAATGGATAGAGATGGCCCAAGAGTACAAGGACTGAGGAATGGAAAGAGGAACTGTGATGCTTACATACAATGGACTACTGAGCAGCTGTAAGAAGGAATGAAGTTGTGAGGCATGCAACTAGGTAAATGAAACTTAAGGATGGTACGTTGAATGAAATGTCAGAAACAAAAAGACAAATATTATCATGCCTCACACATATGGACTAACTATAATATACAAACTCAGAGAACTGAAGTTGAAAGCATGGGTTATCAGGTTGGAGCCTATTATAAAGGTTCCTAGCTTGTAAGCTCTTACAGCAGTCATATATATTTAGGAGTTGTAACTAATAATTCTAAATTCTAGATACTGAGCTATTTGTGTATAACCTGGTCATTCCCTGGAACTTCAGGTATTTATGTGATACTTGAGACTCAGAGTTAAGCTCTGAAGCTGTAAGAGTCAGCATTACCCCATTCAGTAACTGTTTAAAAAGCTGAAAAAGTGATCAGACTTCATCTAGAAATATGAATGAAGTTGATCTGGTTAGGACTAAGGTAAATCAGAATACTGGGTAAAGGCTGAAATAGCCCAGGTTTTCAAACTTCAACCTCTGTGAGACATCAAAGGGAGAGATGTTTATCTGGTGCAAAATTTATATTTTAGGTAGCAGATTATCTCATTTAACTTGTATGGTCAGTTTACTTGAACACCATAATTACATAGAATCTTGAATAGGACATGAGATCTTGTTGGTTTGTACAGGTTAGTGTGATGTTCCTATATATATATATATATATCAGAGTAATTTGGGTAGGGAACAGAAAAGTATTTGCAAAGTGCCCTTGGGGGACTTGGGAAAAAGGTGAAAATACTCAACTTCACCATTTGGGGAATTCCTGATACTCTCACAATCAGTGGGGACAAACAATTCAATAGACTGAGCCCTCAATCTTGGGGCTTGCCCCTATGAAGCTTATTGCTGCAAAGGAGAAGCTAAGAGTACTGATAATTATGCCTAAGTGTCACTCCCAGAGAACCTCTTTTGTTGCTCAGATGTGGCCTACCTAAGCCAACTTGACATGTGAACTTGCTGCCCTTTGCCCTATATGGGTCATGACTCCCAGGAATGTGAATTTTCCTGGCATCATGGGATAGAAATCCTGCAATGAGGGGATGTTATGAGAATTATAGAAGAGGTATAACATCACCTACTTACATAGGGCTGATACTAACATAAGCTGTCTGTATTTGGAAGGAATTACTAGGTTATTCATTAATTATATCACTTTGCATAAGTCTATCACTTTAAATAAATAAGTTCAGGGAACTTAAATGTTCAATTCTGGGCAAATTGACTTTTTACAAGTACAGAAAGTTGGCTAGCTGATAGAATAATTCTATCAGCATTAGAAAGTAACCTCTGAATAATTTTCCAAATCACTGAAGGCCAGGCAGTAAATCCTGACAAAACTGTCATCTTTACAGAGGGCTCCTGCCCACTGAATCAGAGACCTGCCACGTCCTTGATAGATCAGGAAAGCCCGCTTCCTTTGACTTAGAAGAGGGACTGGTGGGCATGCAATCAGCGTAACATGAATAAAAGAAGCCAAGAATTTATTCCTGGATAAATTACAGGGAAAGGCATTGCTGGTAAAATGTGGATCCTGCATATCCATAAAGAAATGAACACCCATGTTCCGTCAACTCGGTTATTTAAAGTGACAGACTTACGCAAATCATGCAAACTAAGTGTAGAATATGCAAATTATATGGCATAAACCAAGTTTATCCTTGAATTATCCTGGAGGGAAAATATCAAAAATCATTCAAAAAGAAGGAAAGGGGAATTGTGGCCTTCAGGAGTTAGGCAACAACAACTAAAATATCTAGGTGTATTTTGGGGGGAAGGAAAGTAGCTACACATGGTTTCATACACTTAAGCTCCTTTGATATTATATTTTTGGGGTCAAGTTGTAACATTGTCAGCCGAATGGCACTGATCTTGATATGACAGTTCTTTTCCCTTGACTCTAAGTATTCCTGTGAACTTCCTTCTGAAAGGAACCCACGGTGGAATTACTAAAAATACGGAATAAAAGAATGGCTTATGAGTTTTAAAAAAAAGATTTCGTTTGTGGTTTTACCATCAATGAAACCACTTTTTAAAGTTCTCTAAATCAAAGATTGCAAGAAGTGTCTGTATTTTCGTGCACAGTTATTCATTATTTTGTGTATTGAAATAACCTCCAAATATTTTTTTGTATGAAAGATGAGTAAAAAGTAGAAACGTGGAATTTTAAAGTAATATGCTAACAGACAAGCGCACCTTTGCACTTGTGTCAGCTCTACACCAAACAATCAATAGAAGTCAGGGCTGGAGAGGTATCTTCATTGGTTCCATTTCTAAGGAGAAGACCTCACCCAATGTTTCTGGAAAATTAGACTGTAGTAGCCATTCCGTACTCTTAATTTCTGACAGCTCTCAGTTAGAAAATACCATTTGTTCTTTTCTGTTCTTTCTCCATCTTTCCATTTTGCTTATTTCAAAAGTTCTCTTGCCTTTATTGCATGAAATAACCTCTAAGAAAGTACCAATCAGACTTTTCCAGGAAATAGGCTGAGTCCATTTCCAAGTTAATTTAGAGAGTTTCTCATACTGAGAGAAAGAAAAGCATGAACATGATTTTCGTTTCCACTCCACTGAAATTACAGATCCTAAATGTTGAAACAAAGTGAACAAATGCCAGAATAAATATTAGCCTTTAAATGATTTATTCTGTTGGTAATAGGCTTACATTGGCAAATTTATCAGTTCTACCCAACGTTTTAAATTTTCAAAGAGATTCATTTGTAAAAATAATTCCAGCTCATTTTATGTACCATTGCAGTTTTTAAAGTGATCTCATTTAAAGTATCATAATAATAATAAAGCTTGTAAAAGTGGTTTTGTACAATTATGAATAAAGCATTACAGAAAGAATGAGAAAGTAAAAGAACTTCGGTATTTTTAGGATCAGTATGAATTAAATGACAGATATATATGCTATCATTTCTTATATATTGATTGCTGAACAGATCCTATTTATCTAGACAATTTATGATACATGGACTTAGAAAGATAAAGGCAGTGTCTTCTCCAAATGCCCTGTATAGTGCTTGTGATCATTATATCTTTCTGGGACTTGAGGATATTTTTAACTCCCTATTTTACCACACAAATCCCCCTTTCTGCTATACCCTCAAATCACTGTAAGTGCCTATTTGCTTTCTGTTTTTTAGGATTTCCTTTTGCCGATTAAATGAGCTAATTCCTACAAATTGCTCAAAATGGGGTCTGGCACAAACAAAACTTCAATAAATATTACCTATTACTGGAATCATCATTACTACCAATGAAACGCATTTGTCTTCCTCCTTTAAGGTTTTGTAGAAGCGTATCGTTTTTATTTGGATTTGGGACATCAGTTTTCATTTCTTAGCCTCCTTTAGTAATTTTTTTTTTTGTTTCCATTAACAAGAAGGATGAAAAGAAAACTTGCAGGAGGCAATAACCTTCCTTTATTCTTTTAGGCATTCTTCCCACTATTTGGAAATAATAGAACAACATTATGGCATGATCTCATTTCTGCATAAAATAGAAGGGCATGTATGTATAGCCGCATTCACTTCATATTAGCGATGCGTAGAAAATATTCTGGAAAAAGAACAGACACCAATTTATTAGCCATGATTATCTTTACAGATGGGAATAGAGTAGACGCATCCTTACCTTTTAAGAATAAAGTTCTCTTAAAATTGTTAAGCCTTATTAGTTTGTACTTTTTTTCATAATCATAGAAACAAAGAAAATTGTAAATGGTGTTTGACACTCTTCCTAATTCTATTGACCAGTATGATTCAAATTCCCCTTAGACACCCACACTACTGTGGTTTTATGTGTACACATATTTGTACAAAAAGTACAGGACACAAATCTTATGTAATTGTGATGCAGATATTGTTGGGAAGAATTAAAAGTGCCCTCTGCGTTGGCCATAGCCCCTTACACTATCCTAACCCTATTGCCCATTAAGACTTAGTGAACAGATACTATTTATCCAAGCAATTTATAAAGACAGTGTTTTCTCCAAATGCCCAGTACACTGGCTGTGATCACTGCATCTGTCTCCCACATGGTCTGGTCCAAAGCCCTCCACTTGGGCATTTTGACCCAGATCGCATCTCTATCCCTATGGATTTTGTGTTTGGAAGTGGACTGCTCTGTTTGATCCTTGATATTTCTCCTGGATATTTCATTCCTTTGGCTCTCAGATTTCTATGGGAACTCCTCTCCCTAGCTCCAGGCTCATGGTGGGAACATAATTCCTTCTGCAGGAAACAGCTTGTCTGAAGTCATGGCTAAAAATTCTCAAGAAAGAAGATGGATTGAAAAGGATAACCTGCAGCATTTATACTTTATGTGAATGCTGGAAGCCTGGTGAATGTCTGGCATAAACTGAAAGTACTACCTCTTGACTGAAGCACAACCAAGGCATGGTGATATCATCGAGGTAATAAAAACAAAATAAAATTATGATGGAAGAACTTTTGGACATCCAGACTATTTACAAATGCCATCAACAAGGATTTGATCCAAAGAGAAAGAGGTGACCATAAAGTTATGCCGGGACTTGAACATTAATCTCCCAGCATAAGAGACAAAAAGGAGGAAGAGTGGGGCCCATCTCTGCAGATTGAACATGGTGAGAGGGTACACATCATGGAGACAGTGCCCCAGAGAGGCATGGGGTCCTCCAAAGATTGTCAACTCTGCTGCCCTAAGGAAGTCTTGGCCTCAGGAGCCATCATCCCAGGAGCCACCGCCCCAGGACAAAAGGTGTTTTGCAAAGCTGGGCTCCTCTTAAAATCCACCCACAGTAGGCACATCAATGGACTAAGGGCAGGACACAAAAATCAAGCAAAGCCCCATCACCTAGCACCTTGGGAAAATTTATTTATTGAGAATTTAAGTGGTCATTGTACATAAGTTAATACATAGGAAGAACTTATACGAGAGCTGTAGGAAAAGTAAGTATTTGAGTTCAGTTAGTTGTTATTGTCAAGTCGGGAAATACTGTGGTGCTGTTGGGTTTAAATAAAAAATGTCTCTCTAAGGCAGGCACATACATGGTGGTAACTCCAATCAGCAAACACCCCCGTGACACCTACAGCTGGCTGAGAGATTCAGCATCCAAAACCACTACTAACGGCTGGGATTGAACCACAGACTTTAATTTGAGACTAAAGTATTAGATCTTTAGTCTAACGGATTCTCCTTGCTGAGCTACGTCTGTTCATTTTGGCAAGCATTCCACTGATCTGCAGTGGAATAATACCGTATTCCATTCTACAGTGATTAAAAGAAAAGGTCAATCTGGTACTACTGGAAGCAAGCATTTAACAAGTATTATGGTGCTGATGAGGCAAGATCCTTGTTTACAATCTAAAAATAACAAATCCTTTCACTTTTCTCCATTATTTTTTATCTACCCTGCAATTTTTTTCTGCATTTAAAATGAAATCATAAACAGTTCCATGTCTAAGCAAAAAGAAAAGAATAGAGTTCTTCTTTAAGCTCTTACGTTCTTAATTTCTGGAAAAGTGACAACTTGGTTCTCTTAATTATTCAATTAAATATCTAATTTTCCATAAAGGCAATGTTCCTATGAGACCCACAAACATAGCCAGGGTTGGAACCCCACTCTTCTGAGGCTCTGAGGAAACCACCAAAGTAAAATGATTGACAAAAAATTTGAACAAGAAAGACAAAGCAAACTGAAAAGGGCTCTATGTTAGGCAAAATAATTTCCCCTCCTCCACCCTAAAGACATCCCTGGAACCTGTGACTATATTAGGTTCCATGGCAAAGGGGCATAAAGCTTGCAATTAGAATTAAAGTCGCTAATCAACTAACCTTGAAATGGGGAGAGTATCCTGGAAGGCAGCCCTGCTAACAGCTTGAGTCTGGCCCAGAGAGGCCAGTTCCAGCACCTGACCTTATCTTATAAGATAATGAATTTGTGTTATTGAAAACCACTACATTTATGGTGATTTATTTTACAGCAGCAATAGAAAACTAATACAGGCTCTTAAAAAATATTTGTTCCATATGAACACTGGAATTTTTAGAATGTATAATGTTAGAATTTTTAATACCAGATATGCCTTAAACGAATTCTATTGTCGGAAGACAAGCTAGAGTTGATGAGTTCAAGTCTGATTCTTTTATCCTATGCAATCTTAAAACCTTACAAACTTAATGAATATGGAATGGAGGGTTGTAGCTAATTTAAAATAAATCTACATTATTTAAAACAGGATACTGAATCTAACACAGTTTTTCATCGCCACACAATTTTCTACATTTCCTAGCTATTTACGTAGAATTGGTATAGGTAGAATTGGGCAATTCATTTCACTTCCCTGGACCTTGGTTCCTTCATCTGTAAAATGGCAACAGTACCATTCACAGAGTCAGTAAGGAGATGAAACAATTGCATACACCTGTATGTGAGAAGCTCTAAATAAGCATTGAGGGGTATTGGAACCGGGAGGAAAAATTTCTTTTCTGAACAAAAGAAAATTCTGATTTTTCAAATTTTTTTTTTTAATCTTAAGGATTAATGATTCCTTTGCTTTTCCTGGTAAATTTTTATAGAAGAAAAGAAACATGCTTCTGACCCAAAAGCAAACCTCCAAATTAAAGGTCACAAATACTTTGGGAACAATACTACAGATTCCGAAGGACCAAAGCCATTTGTCTGAAATTATCCAGAAATTGGGAGCCCCGTAATTAAATAATTACTGCAGTAATAATTTGTCTCAACAGTGGTTTTGCAGAAAAACATGTTTTTGTTTTTGTTTTTAAGAATAGAACATTGCTTCAGCTGCTAATTAGGCACATGGTCATTTCCAAGTGTTTCTTTGAAATATAAAATCACAGCACAACACATTCTAAATCAGGACACCTTCAAGTTCTTGACGCCAGACCTCAGAATTTCAGAGGCCTGACTCTGAGTGAAAAGCAGAACTTGAAGGAAACATTTTCAGCAAACCTCTGAATATTGGGGAAGAACAGCTTTTACCAAAATGAAGCAAAGAAACGTCAGAACTGAAGGCCATGGGTCTTTGAAACAAATCTTATCCTTATGTCCGTGGCATTTTTCTCATTTGGGCTTGCTTCCCGGAAGTGGTTTTCCTCAGGATAAGTTAAAGTGGTTCACCTTTCTCAGCATAAGCCATAGTAAATGTTACTCTTTCCTTAGGATAAACTGAGATGGTGTCACCTTCTCTTCAGAAGCCGTGGTGGTGTCACCTTTTCCTTAGGAGAAGCCCTGGTGGTGTCGCATTTTCCTCAGCATAGTGATGCTACTCCTTCCTCAGGATAAGCCAGAGTGGTATCACCTCTCCTCAGCATAAGCCACGATAGTAATGTTACCCTTTCCTTGGGATAAGCATTACATTTTCCTCGGGATAAGTCATGGCAGTGTTATACTTATAAAAGCCTATGTCTCTTGGGTTTCTTTTACATTCATTTTCTTTTCAAATGTGTCCATAAAGGGTCCTACCTCCCAGATGATTCTCCACTCCACATATCCTAAAGTCTCATGAAAAGTTGGCGTTAGAGTGACAGAATCTGAGACTTTAACTTATCAATTATGACTTACCTTCTGTTCTAGTTTGTTAGCTGCCAGAATGCAACACTCCAGAGATGGATGGGCTTTTAATAAAAGAGGATTTATTTTGTTAGTTCTTCAGAAGAAAGACAGCTAACTTTCCACTGAGGTTCTTTCTTACGTGGGAAGGCACAGGATGGTCTCTGCTGGCCTTCTCTCCAGGCCTCTGGGTTCCAACAACTTCCCCCAGGGTGATTTCTTTCTGCATCTCCAAAGGCCTGGGCTGAGCTGTGAGTGCTGAGATGAGGTATGCTGAGCTGCTTGGGCTGTGCTATGTTGCACTCTCTCATTTAAGGACCAGCCGATTAAGTCAAACGTCATTCATTGCAGCAGGCATGCCTCCTAGCCGACTGCAGATGTAATGAGTAACAGATGAGATTCACGTACCATTGGCTCATGTCCACAGCAACAGAACTAGGTGCCTTCACCTGGCCAAGTTGACAACTGGCCAGGTGATGACTGAATCTAACTACCACACCTTCAGATGACAGAATTAATTCAAGGCACATTAGGTGTTCGAAATCCTGATATTAAGTTAACTTATTCATGAAAACTCTTCCCAAAGCTCTCTTCCATTTGTTTCACTCTTGTGAGTAGTTTCTTCAGTGCTTTCATCCCCCTCAGGGGTTTCCTGGGAGATGTGGCCAGTTTGCTCCAGGCACGTCCAGACATCCGTCCCCCTGTGAGCTGAGACTGGCAGGGAAGGTGCCACCTGCTGCAGTCTTGAACCTTGGACAGTGTGGGTACCCACACTGGGGATGCAGCTGCCATGCCCCCCAGTTGTTTGCCTGCCCCAGCACTGAGACCTACAACCCTGCTAGAGAAGCAGACCCCAGCCCCAGAGCACATGCAAGTGGGCAGGCTGTGGCCCCCATGCCAAGAGAGGAATGGGAGGGGCCAGAACTCTCCGGGCTTCCAGAGCCAAGCTCCAAAGTTAGAACTTGCTGCCCCCCACCCCACCCCACTCCCTACCTGAGCTGGAATGGGATTTAGACATCTTTCACTAGGTCACCCCACTTTTCCCCAGAATATAATATACTCCTAGCAAACAGAAGAGGTGCTTCTTGAAAGCTGCATTCACTATTAAGGGTTTCTAAAATCACTGTAGATTTGTCCCACTCAAAGCAGATTTGGTCATGAAGCACATGATGACATAGTCACCGTTTTGATGCCATGTCCTTTACATAGTGGAACAAATTGTTCCTTGGCCTCCAATTGCATTGTTAACTCTAATTAGCTATCTTGAAACTTCACAGCCAAGCATCTCTGGGCCTCAGTTTCCTAAGCTCTGAAATGGACAAAATGTTCACTAAGATCCCTGCCACATCCAACTTCTGTGATTCCAAGGGGCTTGAGCCACTGAGTAGGACAGAAGAAGTAAAAGAATGGTGATAAAGTTGCTACAACCTTCAGGACTTGAAGAAATGTCCACATGCTTGAAAGATTTGGTGCCGCTTCTACAAAAAGCCTTCACCCCAGCAACACCCACTCTCGCTATAAGTCTGTGTTGCTGGTGACTCATCAAGGGAAGGCTATAGTTTATAAGCTGATTTCTCACTAGAGGTGCTAGATTTGCATCAGTGCATTCACAACTGATGGGGCTAGAAGGTTTTTTTTTCATGGCACAAAACAGAGAACATGGGCATGAAGTTACAAACAATTTCATTAGAATGAACCTCTAAGAAGCTTGAGAGTCCTTGATTTTCATCAAGACAGGTGTCAAGGAATTGCAAAAGAAGTAGCCAGAATCTATGATTTAAATACCAGCATAGGTTAAAAACCACTTTCACACTGGAGAGGTTTAATTGCCTTATTGGTCATAGCAATTTTAAAGTTTGCAAAACTTTAAATCAAAATAAACAGCAACTTCTAGTTAAAAGAAAGGCATGCCTACAGTGATCCTGCCATATCAGTGCCCAAATGATTCCTTAGAGCAAGCGCTCTGAGAATGGGCTCCTAATGCACTGTTTTGAGTTTTGTTTTTCCTGTTGTAGACTTCCTTGACCTAAATTGTGTGAGTGGTTGTTGCGGCTCACCTGATGGACAATCCAGCTGATCATATCAGCCAGCTAAGCACTGTGACTGACCAACGCCAGTTATTTGAGGAACCTCCCAGAAAAGATAGCATGCCTGATAACATATCTACCAAGATATAGAACATTCCATTTGATACTTGGTAACTTTCAGGTGAACTCTGTCATTTAGAAGAGGATATTTAGAAAAATGATACCTCTGCTGGGGAATTTCATTACCAAAATTGCTCCTTGGAAAACCAAGGAAGGGGCAAAACTGTAAGAAATGGATGACCAAGTCTGAACACGAGCTTCTATGTCTCAGATCCTTTAGAGCTAGCAAAATTCTCATTTTCCCAGGTGGGTCCTCAGACACTCATAGAAGTGCCCCCTTGACCTTTCTTTAACATTTAGTCTCCTAAGAAACCGCTTCTTAAGTCCTCCTTTTTTTCCTTTTTCCTCCCATGACCCATTAAGTGCACAGTTATGGGTGGCTTTTGAGGAGCTATTCCCCAAGGCAGATACTTATTCACACTTCAAGGAAACAATGAGAACTTTATGTCCTTTAATTATATCTTATTTTCTTCTTCTACATTCTTCTCCTCAATAAACTCTCCTACTTTCCAATAAGAACCTCTTCTATGTTCACTTAATACCATCCTCAAAGCAATCACCCATACATAAGACTTTTCACGTTGTTCTAGTTTGCTAGCTGCCAGAATGCAATATAGCAAAAAATGGAATGGCTTTTAAAAAGGGGAATTTAATGAGTTGCTAGTTTACAGTTCTAAGGTGGAGAAAATGTCCCAATTACAACAAGTCTATAGAAATGTCCAATCAAAGGCATCCAGGGAAAGATACCTTGGTTCAAGAAGGCCGATGAAGTTCAGAGTTTCTCTCTCAAGTGAGAAGGCACATGGCGAACACAGGCAGGGCTTCTCTCTCGGCTGTAAGGGCACATAGCGAACATGGCATCAACTGCTAGCTTTCTCTCCTGGATTCCGGTTTCATGAAGCTCGCCGGGAGGCATTTTTCTTCTTCATCTCCAAAGGTCACTGGCTGGTGGACTCTCTGCTTTGTAGTGCTGCAGCATTCTCTGCTCTCTCTGACTCTCTCATTCTCCAAAATATTTCCTCTTTTATAGGACTCCAATAAACCAATCAAGACCCACCCAAATGGGTGGAGACACGTCATCCCCTAATCCAGTTTAACAACCATTCTTGACTAAATCACATCATCCAGGGAGATGATCTGATTACACTTTCAAACATACAGTACTGAATAGAGATTATTCTACCTTTACAAAATGATATGTTGATTAAAACATGGCTTTTCTAGGGGGCATACTTCCTTTCAAACCAGCACACATCCAAAAAAGGAAAAACGATCTCAGGTGTAAAAGATACTTGGGCTTGGCTCCTCAGAGGCTCCCAGAAGCACATCTTGGTTCCAATAACCCAAAGTCTGCACATTTACCAGCAAAGAGGTATACAGGTCCGTGTCTCCCTCTTTTAGTACCCTCTCTTTCTCGATGAGATGTTATGGCACCCTTTGATGGCACCTGCTCTCCCCTGCCCTCCTAGAGCATCCAGCCGTGGAGCACGACATGTGTGTCTGATCTCCACCCTTACCCAACCAAGAAACTCCAGGCTGGGACCTTATGTGGTAGTGAAGTAGCTCATAAACAATCAAGAACCTTTGGTGGTGCTATACCTCAGTAAGAGACTTCAAAGCAGCAGCCCCTAACTTAAGGAAACGTTAGGTATAATAGTAAATTCAAGTTCATTTCAAGCTTTATCAGTGTCTGCCCCACAGCACTGGAAGCCTATTTCACCATTTCTGGGCATTCACTATTGCATGCAGTCAGGGAATTTTGAACTACTTCAACGTATTCTAGAATATAGGGGTAGAAGTGTTTTAAAAGTCATCTAATATGATTTAATTTCAATAATTCAAATATCAGAACAATGTTATTCTTTCAAGTTCTCTGTGACCTCCTTTTTATCATAGAGATCAAGAAATTGAAAAAATAAGTGAGTTTGTCAGAATGGAACAAAAAGTCAATATTAGAGAAGTACAGCCTTATGCTGCAAGACCTGACCTACTATTCAAGTGGGACACAGTTTGCTCTTTAAAAAAGCCAAGAAAGAGAACAAAGATTCAATTTGGGGGCTTTATAGACTTAGAAGAGAAAAGCATATAGCAAAATTACAGAAAGTAGAAACAGTGTACTATTTAATACTTGTTTATCCTTGAAACACTTATATATTATAGCAATTCCTACCTAAAGTGCATTTGAGATTACTTGTTTCAGAAGTATCTAACTAATTCAAAGTTTTATGCCTTTCACAGTTTAATGTGAAGGATGAGTGTTCAGTCACATATACCTGAAAATCCCAATACATCCATTGTACAAAATTTACTATAAAATAATCTAAAATTAAAATTTTCCTATCAAATATACAAACTTTTATTTCATTTATTTGGAAATTCTGGATTATGACTTACTTCCCTTTTCTAGTCACAACTGAAATAATGCACTCTAAAGCCAACCCAATCACTCACCTTTAGAAATGGAGAAACAACTATCAACTGTGGGTGCCTGGGTACCTGTCATGAAGCTGTACCACGTGGTAGGATTGCGGTTAGGGGTAGTTCAAAGTCAAATGACCCTGCAGGTGATCAATTAACTTACCAAGTGATTCACTCACTTACAGAAATATTTTTCTATATTAAATATACACTCATCATAAAAATCAACCTTTGTTTGGGTCACTACACTGCTGTCCATTGCTGCAGCAAACGATCAGGATATTTTATTTTCAACCGCACTGCAAGAGACCCTGAGTAAGAACTGCCAAATGCAACCCTCGTGTTGTTGGTAAGCCCCAGTTTTTCTACCATTACAGTTTGAGTGATGGCAAGATCAGCTGGAAGTGGAGGCTGGAAGTACTCAAAGCTCTGCAACGAAAGCACAAACACACATAACAGAGCAGAATTACATGCCACTTAATACCTGCTTAACTGTCAGACCAAAATGCAAATGTTAAAAGCACATTGAGATTTTTTTCCCCCTTTCCACCTTGAATGTTTTAGTCAAGATGGGCAGAAAGACAGACACCCTGATTGACAGCATCAAATGATGCAGGCAGCAGAAAGCAAGAAGAGCTAACATTTCTCAAGTCTCATTTGGAGGGTGTTATGCCCATGCTTGGCCTTGGGGAGGAGCCCCATGTGCTCTCCCATTGCAGGAAGGTCTTCCACAGGCCTGGAACAAAAGGAACCAGGACATACCTCTCTCAGCCTGACCCTGAGAGTAGCTCATAATTCAAAGAGATAAATGGGCATTGACCTCCCTGTTTGCAAAGAATATGGAGGATCCATGGTTAATTGTATGGATGTTGTTTTCCAGTCTTTTGGGTTTGCCTGCTTCATTCAGACAAAGCCAATATGAGCCTGAGTTTCCTAAATCATGAGTTAGCCAAATGACAACTTACCACTGAGTTGTTTCTCAGTGGCGTTTCCTATAATAAGTCTAAGGAAGTTTGTTGTTCTTGTTAATGTTATTTTTAATCTTCAACAGCAAAAGAAATGATTCGCCTTCCCTTCCGCTTGCTGGACATAGTCAATTCAAGCCCCATAATGCTCCAAATAGTTGGATGTGTAGAACAGGCTAAGGACATAAATAGACAATTCCCAAAGAAGAAATGCAAATGGACAATAAACATGAAAAGAAATTGGCCCAAATTTGTGATATTTATTTTTTTTCTCCTTTTAAACTGTCAAGGACTTAGTTTTGATGGTGATACTAAATGTTGGCAAGAGTTACATGTGGCAGACACCCTTGGGCATTACCGGAGAGGGAGCAAAGTGGAAATATTTCTGGGGAGGCTTTGGCCACCTGTATCAATGGCCTTGCAAAAAAAAGGGTAATGTCAAGCTTTTAACCCAGTAATTCCATAATGGAAATATGTGACAGGGACTGCAGATGGATCCAAACATCCATTCTCCCCTTCTCTTCTTAGAAAAAAAAATTCAGCTGGACTCATAGACTTAAGACCCCTCCCGCCTCCCTCTGCCACATGGTAGCCATAAACTGGCTAAAAGGGTCTAAGTGGATTTGTTCTGTGTCAGCTTCTAGGAAGTTTCCTAAACAGCTTCTAGGGAGTTTCCTAAAAGATATCTTTGCCCCTCCTTCCACACCTTCCTCACTGAGCTGTCTGGACTGTGAATATGATGGTCTGAGCTTCTTTTTAAATCATACAGACAGGGCCAGAGTCTCAGGATGGTGTAGCAGAAAGCTGGAGCCAGCTTGGGGTTTCTATATGCCTGAATTGCCTATTTCTGGACTTTTATGAGCGAAAGAAAAACAATTCTGTTATTTAGGGTCTCATTGCAATCAAATTTTGTCCTAAATGAAACAGATTCTGTCCTTAAAAACAAAACAAAGCAAAAATAGAAATGCACCGAAACTTTTCTTCACCAGGATGATCTTTGCAGGGTTATTCACAATTGTGAAAAGAACAATATAGATGTCCAACAATAACCACAATGGTTCTGTGACTTAAACCAGTGCCTTTAGTGGACACAATTTTTATGCTACCTTTGAAGACCATGGTTTTGAAAGCTATTTGATGGCATGGGGAAATGTCCACAACAACATTACTAGAGAAAATGATAGGATATAAAACTTTAAACACAGTTTGATTCTGTTTTGACAAAATTTTTTCAGTATATTTAGCCAGAGAAAAAGAGCAAATAAATGCAAGCCAATATTTTAGCAACGATTATCTCTAATAGGACAGATTATGAGTAATATTTCTTTCTTTATAATCTTCTATACTTTCCCCCAAAATGCCAATTTTAAAATCACACACACAAAAAAACCTATTTCGAAAACAAAAACAGGAGATCATATTCTATGATTTACAAATTTTATGCAAGGGTTAACACAACATGATTGCCTAACATCATACATGACAATCATCTATCTTAAGAACAAACTGGGGCAGAGTAACATATGCTGGAAATTTTATCGAAAAATTTTTTAACTAATTATTATTTCAAAAGCACATTATGGAGGTTCCAGGGAGATGACAGAATAAGATAGGTCAAGTTCACCCCTGCTCCAAGAAACAGTTAGAGAAGTGACAGAAAAACAACCAGAACAGTGATTCTACGGTTGGGTGACCTGAGAGGATCTTCTACACCACACAGGGGCACCCTGGTTGCAAAAGTGAAAGAACCGAGATGCAGAAAAAGGGAGACCATTCAGCTAGTGCAAACAGCCTAATGTGCCCCTATCCAGAGTCCTCAGGAATGCAAGGACAGGGAGATGGAGATTAGGAAGTAAGTTTAGCAGCGTTCTTTGAATGCACTACCCTCAGGCGCACGTGGCCCCTGCCCTGCGACTCCCCCCACCCCTAGACACACCTGAACCCCGCCACCAGATTGCTCCAGGCATCCTCACTTCGACCCCCCACACCTGTGCATCCAGCCACCACACCCTCAACCCGTGCATGAGTGCATGCCTGCTGCAGCCCAACCCACCTCTCTCTCACAAGCACACTGTCTCACCCCACCCCTCCCAAGACTCCAAATGTGGATTGTACCCACATCCAGCCCCTCAGCTCCCACTTGCCCTACCCTGCCCCCAGCAGGCGCTCATCTGTGCATCCAGGCTGCAGGCACTCACCTGAGTACCCTGTCCACACCAGGCCCCAGCCTATACACTCCTGCAACCCTGTCCCGCCCTCACTGATCTCTGTGCACGTGTCCATCAGTATCAGTCCCCTCCAGACCCTTGCACACACACACGTATATCCTGCCCATCCTGGCACCCATGCATCTGTGCCATCCCACCACGACCCCTGCACCCCCCCCCAACTCTAGGCAAGTGCTGAACTGCATCCAGGCCACACCTACCCCCAGTCCAAACAGGTGCAATTCTGCCCCACTACTGCTGAGCTCTGTGTAAATGCACACCAGGGTCCCTCCTCCCCATCCCACACATGTGCACACCCTTGTCTCACCCCCCAGCACGAGTGCCCTGCTCCCACACCTGGCAGGTGCTCACAGGCAAAACTGGGCCACATAGCCCCCCCCCCACTGCACACGCATGCACCCCTGCCCCCCCCATACCTGCACACCTACACCAGGGCCCTACCTATCTGACAATACCCACCTCTGACCCACGTCTCACAACCCCTGTGACCTATACCCTCAGCAGAAGGACATACCTGTGCTCTGTCTTCTCTGTACCCTGACTTCTGTGCCCTGTACCCCACACCCTGATACCCACGGCCCCCACACTCCACGTGTCCACCCACATCTTATCTATGCACCAGCCCCCATGCATCTGCACAGCACCCCCACCTGTCACCCCCCACACCCTACCTCTGTGTCCCCCATGCACATGTTGCTCCTGCACCCCAAAGCCTGCCTGAGGTGTAGCCCACCGCCAAAGCCCCTGCACCACACACCCACAACCCCATGCCTTGGGCCCAATGCTCGCAGGCACCAGCATAGACCTGTGCCTATACCTGCGCCACCACCTGTCACCACACTTTTGTGGCCTGCATCCTTCTCCACACCTGTCACACAAATGCAAAGCTTTAAACTACTGAAGGAAATTAACTTCCAAAATACCTCTATCAAGATATTTACATATCTCAAAAGCAATAGAAGATCACAAAGCATATGAAGATACAGAGAGATATAGCCCACAGTAATGACCAAATTAAAACACCAGAAGAGACACAGATTTGGAACAACTAATCAAAAATGCCCATATAACTTTACTAAATAAAATCAATGGGCTGGATAATGACATAAAGGAGATTAAGGAGACACTAGAGGAGCATAAACAGGAATTTGAAAGAATAAATTTAAAAGACAGCAGATAGCACAGAGATTAAAGATGTTGGAGGCCAACTCAAAAATATACTAGAAACACACAACAGCAGATTTGAAGAGGCCGAAGAAAGAATAAGCAAACTAATGGACAAGACAACTGATTTTGAACACACAAAAGAGAAAATGGCAAAAAAGATGGAAAAATTTGAATTGAACCTCAGAGAAATGATGGACAAAATGAAGCCACAAATATAAGAATCATTGGTGTCTTAGAAGGAGAAGACAAGAGTAAAGGGCTAGGATGATTAGTAGAGGATATAATGGGGGAAAACTTCCCAATTGTTATAAAAGACATAAATATGCAAATCAAAAAACCCAATGAACTCCAAATAAATAAACACAGATAGACCTACCCCAAGACACAAACAAATCAATCTATCAAATGTTGAAGACATGCAGAAAATCCTGAAAGTGGCAAGAGAAAAACCATCTATTACATACAAAGGAAACCACATAAGACTGAGTTCAGACTACTCAACAGGCACTGTGGAGGTGAGAAAGCAATGGTATAATATATTTAAGATCCTGAGAGAGAAAGACTTTCAGCCAAGCAGTCTGTACCCAGCCAAATTATCCTTCAAAAGTAAGAGAGAGATTAAAATTTTCACAAACAAATGCTGAGAGAATCTGTCAACAAGAGACCAGCCCTACAAGAAATATTAAAGGGAATTCTGCTGGCTGAAAAAAAAAAAAGACAGGAGAGGGAGGTTTGGAGAAGGACACAGAATTGAAAGGTACCAGTACAAGTAACTTAAGATCTGACAAATAAAATCCAAAGGATAAAATGGTGGATTCAAGAAATGCCTTTACAGTTAGTTTAAATGTTAATGTTAATGGATGTTAATGGACTAAACTTATCAATTAAACGATACAGATTGACAGAATGGATTAGGAAATAAAATTCAGCTATATGATGCTTACAAGGGACTCATCTTAGACACAAAGATACGAATAGATTGAAAGTGAAAGGATGGAAAAAGATGTTCCATGCAAGTTGTAACCCAAAGAGAGCAGGAATAGCTATAATATCAGACAAAATAGACTTTAAATATAAAGACATCATAAGAGACAAAGAAGAACACTACATATTAATAAGAGCCACAACTCACCAAAAAGAAATAACAAGCCTAAACATTTATGCTCCCAAACAAGAACCTCCGAAGTATATAAGACAAACATTAGCAAAACTGAAGGGAATGATAGACATTTCAACAATAATAGTAGGAGACTTCAATACACCACTCTCCTTTATAGACAGAGCAACCAGACAGAGGATCAACAAGAAAATAGAGAACTTAAAAAATGTGACAAATGAATTAGAACTAACAGACATATATAGGTCATTATACCCCAAAACACCTAGATATACATTCTTCTCTAGTGCTCATGGAACATTCCCCAGAATAGAACATATGCTGGGACACAAAATAGGACTTTATAAATTTAAAAACATTGAAATTATGCAAAGTACTTTCTCTGATCACAATGAAATGAAGCTGGAAATCAATAACCACCAAAGAATGAGAACTTTCACAAATATATGGAGATAAAATAACACACTCTCAAACAACCAGTGGTCAAAGAAGAAAGTACTAGAAAAATCTGTAGCTATCTGCAGACAAATGAAAATGAGAATACAACATATCAGAACTTATGAGTGAAACAAAGGCTGTGCTGGGAAGGAAATTTATTGCCCTAAATGCCTATATTTAAAAAGAAGAAAAAGCAAAAATCAAGGACTTAACTGCTCACCTGGAGAAACTAGTGAAAAAACAAAAAACTAATTCCAAAGCGAACAGAGCAAGAAAAATATCAAAGATTATAGAAGAGTTAAATGAATGGGAGAACAAAAGAATAATAGAAAGAATCAATAAAATTCTTTGAGAAAATCAATAAAATTGATAGGCCACTAGCAAGGCTGACAAAGAAAAAAAAGAGGATGCAAGTAAACAAAATAAGAAATGAGAGGGCAGTCATTACCACAGACCCTGAAGAAATTTTGAAAAATCATAAGAGGATACTATGAACAACTATTCACCAACTTGCTAGACAACTTAGATGAAATGGACAAATTCCTGGAAACACATGAACAAGCTATACTGACTCAAGAAGAAATAGAAGATCTCAACAAACCAATCACAACTAAAGAGATTCAGTCATCAAAAATCTTCCTACCAAGAAAAGCCCTGGTGGCTTCACAGGGGAATTTTATCAAACATTCCAAAAAAGAAGTAACACCAATCCAGTTCAAACTTTTCTGAAAAATTGAGGAAAAAGGAATACTACCTAACCCATTTTATGAAGCTAACATCACTTTAATAGCAAAACAGGGTAAAAATGCCATGCTAGTTTAAATCTGTGGTGGACTCCAGAAAAGCCATGTTCTTTAATCCTCATTCAGTATTGTTGTCTGGGAACTTTTCAATTGTTCCCATGGAGATGTAACTCACTTGATTGTGGATATTAACTTTTGATTAGAGGGAGATGTGACCACACTCATTTCAGGTCATTGACTGGAATCCTTTAAGAGGAAGCATTTTGGAGAGAGTCCCTTTTTAGAGCCATAAGAACCAGGAGACCACATGCATCAAGAGACCTTTGGAGCTGAAGAAGGAAAATGTCCCTGGGAACTTCATGAAAGAAGAAGCCTGGAGAGAAAGCTATCAGATGCTGCCATGTTCACCACGTGTCTTTCTAGTTGAGAGAGAAACTCTGAATGTCATTGGCCTTTCTTGAGTGAAGATACCTTCTTGTTGGTGCTTTAATTTGAACATTTTTATAGACTTGCTTTAATTGAGACATTTGCAGGCCTTAGAATTGTAAACTTTCAACCTAATAAATTCCCCCTTTTAAAAGCCATTCTGTTTCTGGTATATTGCATTCTGGAAGCTAGCAAACTAGAGCAGGTGCTATAAGAAAGGAAAGCTACAGGCCAATTTCCCTAACTTACATAGATGCAAAAATTCTCAACAAAATATTAGCAAATCAAATCCATCAACACATTAAAATAATTATACACCATGACCAAGTGGAATTTATACCAGGAATTCAAGGATGGTTCAAGACAAGAAAATCAATTAATGTAATAAAGCACATTAACAAATCAAAAGGGGAAAATCACGTGATCATCTTGACTGCTACTGAAAAAGTATTTGACAAAATTCAACTGTTAAAAACACTTTAAAAGGTAGAAATCAAAGGTAACTTCCTCAATATGATAAAGGGCATTGTATTAGTTAGGGTTCTCCCCTTAGCTGATTACAAATGCAATCAACTGTGTATACAGCCAATGTAATCATGATTTAAGTCCATGAAAGGTCCTCATAGCAACAGACAGGCCAGCACTTCCTAACCAGATGACCGGGCACCACCACCTGGCCAAGTTGACACATGAACCTGACCATGATAGGTATATATGAAAAACCCATAGCCAGCATCATACTCAATGATTGAGAGACTGAAATCTTTCCCCCTAAGATCAGGAACAAGACAAGTATGCCTTCTGTCACCATTATTACTCAATATTATACTATAAGTTCTAGTAAGAGCAATCAGACCAGAAAAAGGAATAAAAGGCATCCAAATTGGAAAGGAAGAAGAAAACTTTCATTTTTCACAGATGACATGATATTATACTTAGAAACTCCTACAAATCTACAACAAAGTCTTCAGCTAATAAACAAATTCAGCAAGGCGGAGAGATACAAAATTAATGTGCAAAAATCAGTAATTTTTCTATGCATAAGCAATGACCTAACTGAGGAGTCAACTAAGGAAAAAATTTCATTCAAAATAGCAACTAAAAGAGTCAAGTATCTAGAAATAAACTTAACTTGGGATGTAATGGACTTGTACAAAGAAAACTAAATAACATTGCTAAAAAAAAATCAAAGAAGATCTAAACGGATGGAAAGACATTCCCTGCTCATGGATAGGAAGGTTAGATGTAGTTAGGATGTCAATTCTACCCAAATTGATCACAGATTTATCACAGTACCAATCGAAATTTCAGGAACTTACTTTGATGACTGGGAAAAGCTAGTTTCAAATTCATCTGGAAGGGAAAGAGACCCTAAATAGCTAAAAGCATCCTTAAAAAGAAGAAGAAGAAAAAATAAATAAAAAATTAAAAAAAGAAAAAAAAAACTAAAAAAAAAAAAAGAAGAAGAAGAAAGTGGGAGGATTAATTTTCCCCAATTTTAAAACTTATTATAAAGCCACACTGGTTGAAATAGCATGGTATTGGCACAAAGATAGAAGTATTGGCCAATGGAATCGAATTGAGTGCAGAAATAGACCACCAAATCTATGGTAAATTGGCTTTGACAAGGTCCCCAAATCCACTGGACTGGGACAAAATATTTCTTCAATAAATGGTCATGGGAGAACTGGATATCAATAGCCAGAAGAATGAAAGAGGACCCTTACCTCACACCCTATACAAAAAATAACTTAAAGTGGATCAAACACGTAAATATAAGAACTAGTACCATAAAGCTCCTGGAAGAAAATATAGGGAAACATCTTCAAGACCTAGTATTAGGAGGGAGCTTCCTAAACTTTGCACATAAAGCACAAACAACAAAAGAAAAAAGATAGATAAATGGGAACTCCTTAAAATCAAATGCTTTTGTGCCTCAAACAACTTTGTCAAAAAAATGAAGAGGCAGCCAACTCAATGAGAGAAACTGTTTGGAAATCACACATCGGATAAAGTTCAATATCCTGTATACATAAATAAATCATACAACTCAACAACAAAAGAACAAACAACCCAATTATAAAATGGGCTAAAGATATGAATAAGCATTTTTCCAAAGAGCAAATACATATGGCTAAAAAGCACATGAAGAGATGCTCATTTTCATTAGCTATAAGGGAAATGCAGATCAAGACTTATAGGACCTCATGCCTATAAGAATGACTGCTCTTAAACAAACAGGATACTACAAATGTCAAAGAGGATGTGGAGAAACTGGGACACTTATGCACTGCTGGTAGGAATAATAATGGTACAGCCACTGTGGAAGACAGCCTGGCAGTTCCTCAGAAAACTAAATATTGAGTTGCCATATGACCCAGCAATAGCACTACTTGGTATATACCCAGAAAAGCTGAAAGCAGTCACACAGACATTTGCACACTGATGTTCATAGCAGCATTATTCATAATTGCCAAAAGATGGAACAATCCAAGTGCCCATCAACAGACAAGTGGATTAATAAAATGTGGTATATACATAGGATGGAATATTATGCAGCAGTAAGACAAAATGACATCCTGAAGTACATGACAAGATGATGAACCTTGAGGACATAATGCTGAATTAAATAAGCCAGACACAAAAGGATAGATACTGTATGATTCCACTATGATGACCATGGTAAAGTAAAATCAGAGGCTTTAGGGGACTTAAAGATATATGGAATCTAGAGATGGGTGAACAGTTAGCTAATGAGATTGAACTTAAATGTAAGGGAATAGATAAAAGTGAAGACAGGTCACTAGTAGATCTATAAATAATATTACCATATTGAACATGATTGAAAGGAGTTTTAAAGACCTTTGTATCCCACTCATTAACACTACAAATATAAATAAGTTCAGGCATGAATTGTTGCAAAGTTATCAATCCTGCACAAAGTGTGTATAATTTTGAGGTATAGGAGGAAATCCACTATTGCATATTTTTTAACAGAAAAACATCAGCAGTACCACAGCAATACCAGAGTTAAATAATGGGGGTAGGAAGAAGAGTTAATGAGAGATTTGGATTTTCTATTTGGCGAGGGTATCTTTCTCTTGGGGACAATGAAATTATCTAAGATTGAATGTGTTGATGGACTGTTGACTTTGGAGAGTATATATGAGGCCCAGTGGATGGAAGTGGCTGAAGGATGTACTGACTGGGAAGTAGATTGGCAAACATATTTGCTCATATACATATACGTATGACCGAATATTGTGCTGCTACAAAAAGGAATGTACTTGTGAGGCACGCAATGCTGTGAATGAAGCTGTTGGACATTTGGTGAGGCAAAATAAACCAGAAACAAAAGAGCAAATATTGTATGCTCTCATTTAGAAAATACTTATAAGAAAACGGGGGCCTAGATTGCAAGCTCTTATAGGAGTCACATGTAGTACAGAGCAGTAATTGTTATTTCTGGATTTTGAGAGGCTGTTTTATATATGTATAACCTGGTATTTAGCGAAAGAATGAAGCCAATCAGGTTGGGATTAAGGAAATTTGGAATATGGGAGTATTTTAGAACTTAACCTACTCTTTGAGACCAAAGGAAGAAAGGTCTATTTTGTCCAGAACCTATATTTTCTGTAACACATAATCTAATTCAGCCTGTCTGGATAGATCATTTAAACACCCACACACAAGGAGCCCAGAATAAGAACGAAGGCCTTTAATCCTGTATAGCTCAGATGTAGCCTCAGTCTCTCTAAGCCCAACCCTGCAAGTGAAACCATTGCCCTCCCCCCTACATGGGACATGACATCCAGGGGTGAAAGTCTCCCCAACGGTGTGGAAGGTGACTCCCAGCATAAGCCTGGCCCTGGCGCCATGGGATCAACAATGTCATCCTGACTAAAAGGGAAAAGAAGTGTAACAAATAAGGTATCAGTGGTTAACAGAGTTCAAATAAAGTTGAGAGGCTACTCTGGAGGTCACTCTTATGCAAGCTTCAGTTAGACATTGCTACCTACCACAGCTTGCCAAATGCCTATCAAAACCATTCCTACTAACCCTAAATAATACTTAGGGCATTATATAAGATTCTACAAAGGTTCCATGCACTAGGGTAACTTTCCAGAATCCAGATGGGTCCCTAGACCAGTTAATTCTTGAAACCTAGAGGGGACAGCCTCTCTAGAACATCAAATAGTTCCGATCCCCTTAACCATATTATCAACAGCCCTTCCAACTTGAAAAAGTTAGAATGGGCATAGCCCAAATACCCCTCAAGAGTAGGAGAAAGATCGAGGGTGATACATTCCTGAATCATGATATTGATATTTCTTTTAATCGCCAGGATCTTGGAGCAGCTAGTAGCAAAAACCTAAAATTGTGGAATTGTAACCCATACCAAACTCTGAAATCGTTCTACAACTAATTGTTGCAATGTGTGCTTTGAAATTTATTGCTTTTTTGTATATATGCTATTTTTCACAAAAAGAAAAAAAACTTGATTGTGATGATAAAAAAGAGCTTCACGCATATTGAGGCAGATGAGACCTGCACACAGACGTGCACACAGATGTGCACCCACAGACACAGACAGACCTACAAGACACACACAGAAAGAGAGACACACACAGGAAACTCAGAATAATGTAAATAAAAACTGAAGAAAATAAAACACATCATGATTTCCTAACCAGCACCAACTTACAGTCTCTATTATAGATATATTTAAGGGAAAAAAGGATCCATCAATAAATTGGTGATGAGGAGTGTCAGGTTGCTTTGGGCTCAGTCTATGAAGCGATATTTAAAGAAGCACAATTCAGCAGCTCAATAGTAATTAAAAGGAAGCCTCTTCTTGACAGGTGTACTGCAAAGAGCGTTAAAAAGGACAAGTCATAACCAACCTTAAAATTTTCAGATTTCCTTCTGGTTTCCAATTCTGTTTGAGAAACTTTTACAAGCCAAAGACCATGCTCCCTCCATAAGTCCCAGACCACGGACCTTTTGTTCTTTCCTCTCATCCCAGAATTGTTTTGTTTGTTTGTTTGTTTTTATATGGATGACCACTTCCCAGTAAGCCTGAAGATCTCTTCTTTGGTCATCAGAAGGCAAAGCATGGATGGAGGACAGAAGGGCCTGGGAAATGAAGGTTTTTCTGTAGCAGATGGGGAAACGAGTGCTGAAAACACTTAGGAGTTAATAATTTTAGCCCACAAATAAAGAGCAACTCCACCCAAAAACAATCAGTTGGACCCCCTGATATTTTGCAGATTAATTAAATTGAGAATTTGAGTCAATCATTGTTTCTGTCTTCAGAAATACAAGCCATGAATTCGGTCAATATAAGGAGTTCCATCTTTGAAATGTTTCACTTCCTCAAAGCAACACAGAAAGGTTAGCCTTTAGGCTTTCAGAGAATATCAACATTCTACTAACACCCACACTCAGATCAAAATTTCTAATGAGAATGGTAGAGCTAGTGAAGTTACAGGACTGTCACCACATCATAAAAAAGTCAGTGATTCAGAATTCCAAAATCACATTTTCTTGAAGATAGAAAGAGACCTATGCTATTAACCTAAAGTTATTAACAGTATTTCACTGTTAAATGCTACCAAGAATTATGACTCAGACAATAATTAACTGGCACTAATCACATTCTCAAGATTGTAAAAATCCATGCATGCTTCTTGTTAAAATGACATCAAAGACCTTGCACCAATTTTGATATTTTTACAAATTTCAGACATACGTTATAACTCATTATATTTATTTCATATAACACTATTGATTATAAACAAGGTTTAAAAATCACACTTTTCCACTACACAATACAATACAATACTACTAAGTGGGCAGAATAAGATCTTGAAATACAATTAGGCTCTTCCTTACCCTGCTCCCCGAGCTGCCACTACAAGCCGAGCTGCCACTAGAAGACTTAATGATGTCAAGCTGCTCTTAATAAAATGAGTAGTGGGTTATTTTCAAAGTTTAAATTTCATTAACTTCAAGTTCTTTCAATGTAATAGGAGAGAATTTTGAGGCTAACAAGGTATATATCATTTCAATTTTAAGTTTCAAACATGGACTTGTAGTTTATAAACATAAAGAGTATATTTCATTCTGAGAGAAAGAGCCCCAAAATTCATTGTGTACCACCAGGAAGCAGAGGGCCTCCACTTTCTCGGCATATTTCATCCAGGTAACCCTCCTACACACCCACGTTTAACACTCTCACCTCCAATCATTAGAAACACTGGTCCACCACGCTACACAAACTCACCCTTAAGAAATACCTCTATGGGAAAAAAACATCATTCTAAGTCAATAACCCACCACAACTGGGATTTTTCTGTTGTCCTGATTTCAATAACAGAGTGGTTTTGTTCGTCAACAATAAAGAATTGGATGATATTTCTAAGGGTTGATCTGAGAAAGTGGAATATCAGATCACTATTCCTACAATTTTCCCACACTGACCAAAAATCCAAATCAGGACCAACACAATTAGCATGTTAGATTTTAGATTATACAATGGATTAAAATTGCCTCTACCCTCCTCTCCTCTGAAATGAGCAAACACACAAAGGAAAATATAAGGAAGAAATATGGCAATGTTATCTTAGAAGGGCATAGGAAACTGAAAACACAAATCAGAGAGGAGGATATCAACAAAGTGTGTCTGCTGAAGCAAACCTCGGGAAGAGCCAGCAAAAGGCAGACTTCTTTCTACACACTGATGAAACGTTATGGGACAAGCCAATGACCTCCGAGTCATACAAAAAAAATCTGTGTTCACAGTCTGGGGGATGCAGAGGTCTCCTGAGTCCCACTTGACATCACAAAGTGGTGGAGAGGTGGGTCAGAGTAAGGGCAGAAATAAATAAATGAGATATCCAGCCCTGGGATTTAGATAAACATAAACAAAATGTACCCAAAGAAAGCCTGGAAGAAAGCATTAATAAAGATTGTTCTAGTTTGCTAGCTGCCAGAATGCAATATACCAGAAACAGAATGGCTTTTAAAAGGGAGAATTTAATGAATTACTGGTTTACAACTCTAAGGCTGAGAAAATGACCCAATTACAACAAGTCTATAGAAATGTTCAATCAAAGGCATCCAGGGAAAGATACCTTGGTTCAAGAAGGCTGATGAAGTTCAGGGTTCCTCTCTCAAGTGAGAAGGCACATGGCAAACACAGTCAGGGCTTCTCTCTCAGCTGGAAGGGCACATGGTGAATACAGCGTCATCTGCTAGCTTTCTCTCCTGGCTTCTGGTTTCGTGAAGCTCCCCAGGAGGCGTTTTCCTTCTTCATCTCCAAAGGTCGTTGGCTGGTAGACTTTCTGCTTCATGGTGCTGCAGCATTCTCTGCTCTCTCTGAATCCCTCATTCTCCAAAATATTTCCTGTTTTATAGGACTCCAATAAACCAATCAAGACCCACCCAAATGGGTGGAGACATGTCGTCCCTTAATCCAGTTTAACAACAACTCTTGACTAAATCACATCATCCGGGGAGGTGATCTGATTAGTTTCAAACATACAGTATTGAATAGCGATTATTCTACCTTTATGAAACGGGATTTATATTAAAACATGGCTTTTCTTAGGCGGCATACTTCCTTTCAAACCAGCACAAAGATAAAAGCAGAAATCAATGTCAGAAAACTGAAAAATGATAGGGCTAAACAAAAAAATATCTAAGAGCTTTACTTTAAAATAAAAATCAAACTTTAAAAACAAACAAACAGAGAAACCATTAACTAATCTAGTGGTTCTCAACAATGACTTTTTGCCTCACATCTCTAATCCTCATCCCCCAGTAAGTAAAGGCCAAGGATGCTGCTAACCATTCTACAATGCACAGGACAGCCTCCCGAAAAAGGAATTATTCAACCCAAATGTCAATAGTGGTGGGGTTGAGAACCCTTGATGTAATCAAGAACAAAGGTGACAGTGATAGAGCAAGGAGAGAAGAAGGCCTTGAGGTGGTGGTCCCTGGTTCTACTTGGCTCCAAAGGAGTTAATGCTCAGCTGCAAACTTAATGAAACAAAGTCATAAAGCTTGTAAAATCATGGGCCGAAAGCAAATTCTCATTTAATTACAGAAAGCCTGGGGTCATAAAGATTGTTTTTACACATCTGCCCCAAAACAAATTTCAAGTATATAACAGAACTCCACAAGCACCAAAAGTTATCTCCTCTTGGAACAAAGAAGATGCCTGGTATTCACAGGTCAAGACAGAAAATCTCTGTTGCAAAACCTCCCTATAAAACAAGCAAACCCACTCCATCCAGGGCATGTCTCTATCTTGAACACATTCGTGTTAACTTCTTTAATGTGTATTCTCTCTCTAATAAATTTCATACTTACTGCTATCTCATCCCTGAATTCTTTCTGGCGATGAGACCCCCGAACCTGGAATAGGGCTCAGCTGACTCTGGTATCACCATGGCTCTGGGTATAGAAGTACATATTAATAAAGTACGAATGAGGATGGGAAATAACCAGACTAAATGGCATTTAAAATTATGGGAGAACAGTTTACTCAAATATAAGCAAAATAACTTAGAAAATCTGTATGTTATCAATGATTTCTCAATACTTAGGAATTACCAAAACATAGTGCAGAAAACAGAGTACATTTAAAGAAATGATCATAGATAAATACAGAAAGCTAAAGAAAAGACAGAATGAGAGAAAAATCTATCAACATTTTAAGGAACAGATTATTCCAACAGTCATAGAGTAAGGAGGAAACCTCTCTTTTTTCTTACTACAGCTACATATAAAACCAAAACTTGACCAAAAAAAAACAAAAGGAAAGAAAATTACAGAACAATTTCAACTCTGGTCATCAATGTAATAAAACAAAATATTAGCCAGAAGATTCCATCTGCACCTTAAAGCAATAATATATGATGACCAGGTAGGATTCATATTAGGGATAGAAGTTTCAATGATAGGAAATATTTAATTATCAATTAAAATTGATAGTATAATGTATCATTTTAATACATAAAAAAGTAATACAATTATTATTTCTGAAAGATATTTGAAACATTCAATATCTGTTCTTGAAAAAAATACGTGGATGCTGTCATATCATGACCATATGATAATTTTATGCTTATTTGTATAAGATATATGCACATATATTAATGTATAATTGTATTTACTTAATAATACAGATATATATTAAATATATGTTTTTTTCCTAATATCACCTAAAGAAGAAAAGCCTCTTTTCCAAGACAGGTTATTCCAGATATTTTTACCGCCCAGGATACAGAAGTGGGCACCTAGAATTACAGGTGATATTTAGAAAGAGGCTTTCTCTGCTTTGGAGTGTCATTGCTATGACGTTGCATTTGTGACTGCAGAACCTTGAGTGTGTGCAGAATCCAACTGGATGCATCTATAAAACTATGAATTTGGGGTCCAACAGATAAGGATATGAAAACAATTCAGAAGAGAATCAAAGTATTAATGGTTATTTCAATCCAATCAAGTGTTGAACACTCCCAAGCAGGAGTTTCACTCTCACCTCTGACCTCAGAATTGGATAGCATGTCGTCTGAACAGGGCTGTGAGGCCACCCCATCTAATGGACCTGAAGTCCCTCCTGACTGAATCTCCATGAAACAGAGTGGTGAGAAAAACCCCAACCAGTGTGTACCTCCAGATCTCAATTTCCAACCAAAACTTCTGGTTATATGCAACCTCATTAAGTACACAAATTAAAGCACTCTCTGCACATTAGGCATTGTAAGCAAGAGGAAGGCTTGAGAGAATTTAAATGTCTAATAGAGTAGCATTGTCATTCATTCCAATTTAAAATTTGAGTATTTGAGTAATTGATTCAGACATGAGTTTTTAGGATGAAAGGAATGAGCCATTGACTAAGGTTATAAACAGTATGAAAACATTTAAGAGAATTTAAGGTTTTCCATATGTACACTTTTAATGTATCAGCTTCATCAGAATGCCCCTGTGCTTGGGAAGATTTGTTGGTTAATCTTCAAAGTACTTCAAAGAAAATTGAACATATTAAATTTATAAATGCACTTTAAATGCTTAAGGCAATTTAATTAGGTTATAAAAGCTTCCTTAAAAGTGCTAAAATTTGCTGGATCTAGAAATAGATGATAAGATTTATAATTTAATTTTCAAAACAAGAATTAGTATTCTGTATCTGTAACTTATTAAAGTCACAAATTTTTTCAGTCAAATTTTGACTTATTAAGGCCAAAATTTAATTTTGCATATACCAATTAGACCCTTAGTGTTTTTGTATAAGCACAAAATCCCCTCTCAAGAGCACCTAAATATTCACTCTGACATGAAGAGCACAAGCTCTCCTGGGCCTGGAGATCTGGTGACTGTCTCTTCTGCTCTCCAAGCATTAGATGAACAGGTAAAGATACTAACTTGTAAAATCAAGTTGGTTTCAGGGCAACAAATATTTAATCTTACACACCAGTTTATTTAGACATAGATAAATTGTTCAGAGTACATTTCGAATATGACTAGGAAGGAATCGGGCAAGTTAGAGCACTATTAGGACATCAGCAGAACTTCTGCAAATCTTCCTTCTGAGAAAAGACAGAAAACCCAATAGAAAAATGGACAAAGGGTTTCAATAGAGAACTCACAGAAGAAAACTGACCCCTCACTAGTAGCAGGGTCATGCAAATGAGAACTATCTTGAGATTCTATTTCCACCCAGCAGATTATCAGAAATTAGGAAATTTGATACAATCATTTCTTAGTGTGGATGCAGAGAAACAAGAACCCCCGTGCAATGGTAGAGGGACTATAAACCTAGGCATTCCTTTGGAGGGCAATTTGGCAGGATTCACAAAAGTGAATATACCTATACCCTCTGCCAGAGGATTTTTCCTCCTGAGTCTATATACCAGAAGAAGGCTCTCAGAGATGAGCAAGGGAACATGTGCTAGCGGATTTGGGAGACAAGTAAAATGCACAACATGCATAAGATAGAAACCCTTTGGGAGGAAGGAACTAGCTCTGTGGACTGCAACATGGACCAATCACAAAACCATGATGTTGATCGAAAAAAAGAAAGAGAATTTATTTAGGGTATGATGCATCTGAGTGCATTAAAAAAAAAAAAAACAGAAAGCAATGCAATGTGTTTCTCACGACCACACACATAAAGAAACTTACTGAAAGTCAATTGAAGGGTTTATACTGAATACACCAGATCACGAATGAAAAGAGAGGGGAATCAAATTTAAAAATAAAGGAGGCTGCAGCATAGAATGATGGTGGTAAGTGTGCCATGAAAATAGGAGCATGGTCAGCTTAATTATATGCATCTAAAAATGTTCGTGATCATAATTTGGAACTGAAAAACAAATAAAACACTAGAAATAACTTAATATTCCCCTTCCCCCCAAAGAAAATTGAGGAATATAAGCTCAAGGGAATAGCCAGTAACCACCACAATTGCTGTGGATGATGTGTAGCAAAATGAAAATGTCTCAAATAATATGCTGTGGCTGTGGTGGAAAGGAAGTAGGACACACAATTATAAAATTATGATTACAACTATACAAAAAGGAGAAAAACGCATGAGAACACAGGAAACAGTTGGGTAAGAAGGGGAGTGTTAGCAGTAAAATTTCCTTTAATGAAAAATCATAAAAATGCTTTTGAAAATGAAACTCACATATACAGGAATGAGCATTAGCAGAAAATACAGATTGATACCAAAAGCAGGAACCACATCACAGCTGGCCTTCCTAGCAGCCAAATACTGATCCCTGATTTGTTGGGGTGTTTTTTCTTTTTTTGATTCCTGATTTGTTTTTTGTTTTTTATCTTTCTTGATTTGTTTTTAAAATGAGAGAACTCCTGCTAGATGCCCAACAGCAGCCATTCCATGAAACCAAGTCTCAGATGCTAAAAAAGACCACTGCAGAGCTATGACAAAATTCAACAAAATGTCTGTCCTGTTTACCTGCAGGGACTTGAGTGTGTACGAGATGACTTTTGTGCTTTTTTGTGTGCATGAAGTATTTCATAATTAAAGGTAAAAATAAATTGGTGTAGGGAGTGAGAGGGTAGTTCAGTGGCAGAATTCTTTCCTGCCATGCGGGAGACCCAGGTTCAATTCCTGGCCCACGCACTTCCCAAAACAAAAGAAACCCACAAAAACAAACAAACAAAATTCAACAAACGGTGCTGCAATCACAAGATACTCACGTGGAAAAAGAATGAAATGTGACCCCACCATAAAACATACAAAAAAGAAACAAATAAAACAATAAATCAGTGTGATAAGTCACGCAAAATGCCAACCCCAGAGCCTGACCCAGGGTGGACATTCAGAAAACTGGGTCCCTTCCCGTGCCACCACCCAGGCACCTGTAGCACCTCCACGAGGCCTCAGGCTTACACCAACCCACCTGTCCCCATCTGCCCTTGTTATTACTTATTACCCGTGGCCAGCCTTGCCCCCTCCTGTTGCTAAAATGGTCCAGCTCTTATTGGAATTATTAATCCCTTCCTCCTTCTCAGGGCCCAGTGGAGCAGACGAGCCACAGTTTCATTTCCTGGGCATGAAACTCCTGGCAGAGGAACAGAGCAGCAGCAGCAGGGGCAGCTGTGGCCACCCAGGAGTGCCAACCCTGGTTGTCTCCTCTGGGGCAGCTTTGGATCCCACAGCTATTTCCACTGCACCCGCCACTGCCCTGAAGCGGGTCCCCGGGCCATGAGCACTTTGTTCTCGGCCCCTGGAACTTCTAATGTCAGTAGTCTAAGCTCCCCTGACCACCACCTGTGACTTTAGGGACATTCTACCACAAAGGGCCCAAATGCAGGAGAGGCAGAAACCTGGAGCTTTCTTCCAGCAAGAACCCAACACGTCTGATAGTGCATCACACATGGCCTGCAGGGCTGGAGACCCTCTGCTGGCAGGCCCCCAGCACTGCCGGAGCCCCCAAGGCCTGGGGTGAGAGCGGGAGATGCTGAGAAACTCCCCACTCACCCTCTACTGCACACCTTCCTGGTCTTTTCCCCCAGCCTAGAAACAATCCCGTTGGATACTCCTAGACCCTGAACATAAGATGACGAGACACAAATGAAGACTACAGCCCAGAATTTCAATAGAGGGGTTTTGAACTTTGGGTCTCCTGCTCCACCCTCCAGAGTCACTTGGGTCTCTGGAGATTCTATCCCTTTATGACTTCTTTTCCTCATTCTTCCTTCACTCTATGATTAGTTACCACAAAACTGCACGAGTTCCTACAAACCCCAGCACTTCCCTGGAGACTCGAGGAAGTTGACAAGCTCCCTGCCTCTGAAGGAGCTTCCAGTTTAGTTGAAAGAGGATGACCCACCTGAAGAGCTGAAAAGCAGCAAGTGGGGACTGTGCACTGACCCCCCAGTCTTAGAGGCAATAAACCACCCCCCTTGGCCGGTCGGGCAGGGCTTAGTCCCCTCAGTGCCTCCTACCCTGCCAGAAATTCAGTTGGGGCTACAAAAAGGTTAAAGGGTCAGGGAGTTGGGTCAAAAGTCAAGGTGGTACTGGAAGCTTTTAAATGGTGCAAGGACTCTGTCCCCCTTGAGGGCTTAACTGCTAGTCTTTTGTTGTTGTTGTTGTTTTCAGTGTTAGAACCTAAAAGAAATGTTGCAGTTAAAAGAAAGAAGAGGTCATTAGTCTAGGGGAAGCCTCAGACATACCGTCTTGGCACTGGCCCAAGAATCAATATGTATCCCCAAGAATTACCTCACTCTGACAAGGGATATATAGGATGAACAGGGAAATGGGTGACACGTCCTCAGGAAACCATAATAATCCTGTTTCCCAATCATTATCATGGAGCAGCGCAATGATTTTTGTCCTTTTAGTCCTATTCCCACACAGGACCCAAGGAGGCCCATTAGAGCTGGCAAAGTGATCCTAGCATTAGTCTCTACCAAGTTCCTACTGTTTCTCCCAGAAGATTAAGACTATATAGCTATTTAATGATATATTCCAAACTAACAGTTTAGATCTTGTGTTAGTCGGGGTTCTCTAGAGAAACAACCAACATGAGAGATCTGTAAATACGAGATTTATAAAGGTGTCTCACGCAACCATAGGAATGCAAGAGTCCCAAATCCATAGGACAAGCTGTGAAGCTGGTGGCTCCGATGAAGAGCCTGGAAGAACTCCACAGGAGAAACTCCCTGGCTGAAGCAGCAGTGAGAATCTCTCTTCTCCCTTAAACACCTTCAACTGATTAGATTATCTCCTTGTTGGGAGGCATGCTTTAGTTGATCGCAGATGTGATTAGCCACAGCAGCAATCAGCTGACTGATGGTTTAATACACCAGCCTTCCAGTTTATCAACCAGCCATGAAAATCCTTCAGCAACAGCCAGGCCTGTGCTTGCCTAACCAGACAACTGGACACGATCACCTGGCCAAGCTGACATCAGAAGGTAACCATCACTTGATCATGCAACTATTCCTTTTAAATAGTGAGTAGCATACATATTTTAAGATTCTGGTTAAAGTTTTTACTTATCTAAGTTATTTCTGAGACTATTTAAATAAGGCCTGGGTTCTTAATTTTAACCAAAAAAAGCAGTAAGATCCATATTCTCCTCCATGCTCCTTCTGTGCTCAGCAAAAATGTTCCCCTCCCATCTCAGATAATACTATTAAAAGTTCTGGGTGAGGGCAGGCCACGGTGCCTCAGCAGGCAGGAATGCTTGCCTGCGATGCCAGAGGATCCAGGTTTGATTTCCGGTGCCTGCCCATGTAAAAAAAAAAAAAAAAAGTTCTGGGTGCTACAGGGTGAAGTGGTAAGGGGCTAGTGCAAAAGATCCAGTTAGGAATAATAGAAGACTAGGAAGAAATAAGAAAAAGAAACTTCTTAGAAAAATAGTGTCACAGCCACCCAGCCATGGCCTTCCATAGTCAGGCAAACTCCAGAGGCGCTGAAGCAATTGAGGAGAGATAAAGGAGAGCAAATTGCACAGCAGGTAGACGTCTATAAAAATCTATTCTCTTCCTGTTTCAAAAAAAAAAAAGGAAAGAACAACTGGTTTCTAAAGCAGAAGCAGAAACAGGGTTTAAATTAATTTAGAATCAATGTCAAGTTGTTTTCTATCTGTAATAGTTTGTTTATTTTTATTTCCAATGATTGGGAAGGATTTCTCCAACATGGGGTTTACAAAATATGTAGCCTGACTTTCAAATCATCCTCTCATTTAAAAAAAAAAAAAAGTGTTAAAACAGACAGTAGCTCCCTCAGCTTGATTCAACCTGGGAAATTAGTGATATTTACCTGTGAAGGAATGTCTAAAACAGTTGGGCATTCCCTAGGATTTAGTTTAACGTGTGTCTTGCTATGTTTGATACTTGGCCCCAAAGCTACCAGATCAAGCCCGTCTAAGAAGTGCAGGCATGGGTTAGAGCCCCTAGCCCTGCTTCTAATGACTTAGGGGTGATTTTTGACCCCTCTTAAGTTGAATACTGTTTTTGTTTGTTTGTTTACTTTTCAGTACAAATTTTTGTGAGTACATGAAGAGTCACAAAACAAGCAAATGAGAAGAGCTCATCAAAAGCAAACTAGGAAAAACCAAAAAAGCAAAAGAGGGAAGCTAATCCTTATTTAAATGAAGTATTACAGAATCGACTCTCAGAATAAGCACACTTCTGCTTGGGATCACAAGGTGGCGACAGTACCCTACTCATCTTATAGAGGTGGCCCCCAATTCCCAGGAAATTGGAACACTCTGAAAAAGATGAGTGTACATTGTGGATGTGTGACACCTTTTCCCTAGACAGATCAAGATTTTTCAATGAAATTGAACTAATGGGATACAGGTTCACTGACTGCCACTCTGGGAGAAGCCTGAGATTCTTGGTTTTGGTAAAGACCCTTAGGTTAAACTTCCAGAACAAGGTTGGATCTTGAGTGGGCCTTGGTCTGGTGGTCGCTGGTTGTGTTGGCTCCCAGAATTCCATAAGACATAGTCTTGGGATTTTCCCAGACGTGGGTGGTCTAAAATTGGTTTTTTTGACAAATTGCCACAAATGGCAGGGGTTCTTTAAGGCCACTGAGAGGGCTCTGTTCTCTCCCACTTTGGAACCACGACGAAATTCCAAGTAGCCCCTATTATGACTTTCAGAAGGGATAGCCTCTTCTGACATGCAAGGAACTGTGACACTTTGAGAGCCGGCTGGGGATCGCCAGCCCCTTACTCCCTTGGCTGCTGGCTCCATACCCCTTTTCCATGATGTCCCCATGCCCCCTCCCCGGCTTACTTTCTTGTGGTTCCCAGCGCGCTTTTCGGCTGGGGAATCGGCACTGCGCCCCACTGCTGAAGTTGAGCCAAAGTCCATTATTCTTTAAAAATGCATTTTACTGTAAGGCAATTAACTTTTTATCATGGTAACAAATATATAAATGTTTGCCATCCTCACCACTTATAAGTGTATGATTCAGTGGCATAAATTACATTCATCATGTAGTGCTGCCATAACCACCATCCATTACCAAAACTTACCCATCACCCCAAACAGAAACTCTGTACCTATTAAGCATTAACTCTCCATCCCCCTCCCTCCAGTCTCTGGTAACTTCTAATCTACTTTGAGTCTCTATGAATGTACTCATCCTAGATATTTCATATAGATGAAGTCATGCAATATATGTCCTTACATGCCTTGCTTATTTCACACAGCATGTTTTTAAGATTCATCTGTATTGTAACAGGTGTCAGAACGTCATCCCCTTTATACAGCTGAATAATACTCCATTGAGTATATGTGTGCGTGTGTGTGTGCGTGTGTGCATTACATTATATTTATCATTCATCTGTTGATGTACTTTTGGGTACAGAATAATACAGAATAATACTACTATGAACACTGGTGTACAATTTTCTGTTTAAGTCCCTGGTTTCAATCCAGGAATGGCATTGCTAGACCTTAGAGTAATTCTATGTTTAACTTTTTTGAGGAAACCCAAGGCAATTAATATGATACCAGAACAGAGTATTGTTACTAGTATATAGTTCTTTTAGCTCAATGAAATGTTGCATTTAACTCTTTTTCATTCACTTAATACATATTCTTTCATTCTTCTCTCTTCTCAAAAGAATATTTAGCCCTCTCTACACCCAGTCTCTCACCAAGCTCATTTGCTCTCCTGAAGTTATGTTCTTTTTTTTTTATTAATTAAAAAAAGAATTAACAAAACAATTAGAAATCATTCCATTCTACATGTACAATCAGTAATTCTTAATAACATCACATAGTTGCATATTCACCATTTCTTAGTACATTTGCATCGATTTAGAAAAAGAAATAAAAAGACAACAGAATAAGAATTAAAACAATAATAGAAAGAAAAAAAAAAGAAAAACAAAAAACCTATACCTCACATGCAGCTTCATTCAGTGTTTTAACATAATTGCATTACAATTGGGTAGTATTGTGCTGTCCATTTCTGAGTTTTTATATCCAGTCCCGTTGTACAGTCTGTATCCCTTCAGCTCCAATTACCCCTTCTCTTTTTTTTTTTTTAATTAACGGAAAAAAAGAAATTAACCCAACATTTAGAAATCATACCATTCTACATATGCAATCAGTAATTCTTAACATCCTCACATAGATGCATGATCATCATTTCATAGTACATTTGCATCCGTTTAGAACTAGCAACATAACCGAAAAAGATATAGAATGTTAATATAGAGAAAAAAATAAAAGTAATAATAGTAAAATCAAAACAAAACAAAAACCTATAGCTCGATGCAGCTTCATTCAGTGTTTTAACATGATTACTTTACAATTAGGTATTATTGTGCTGTCCATTTTTGAGTTTTTGTATCTAGTCCTGTTACACCGTCTGTATCCCTTCAACTCCAATTGCCCATTATCTTACCCTGTTTCTACCTCCTGCTGGACTCTGTTACCAATGGCATATTCCAAATTTATTCTCGAATGTCTGTTCACATCAGTGGGACCATACAGTATTTGTCCTTTAGTCCAGTTATGCTGGACTCACTCAGCATAATGTTCTCTAGGTCCATCCATGTTATTACATGCTTCATAAGTTTATCCTGTCTTAAAGCTGCATAATATTCCATCGTATGTATAAACCACAGTTTGTTTAGCCACTCTTCTGTTGATGGAGATTTCGGCTGTTTCCATCTCTTTGCAATTGTAAATAACGCTGCTATAAACACTGGTGTGCAAATGTCCGTTTGTGTCTTTGCCCTTAAGTCCTTTGAGTAGATACCCAGCAATGGTATTGCTGGGTCGTATGGCAATTCTATATTCAGCTTTTTGAGGAACCGCCAAACTGCCTTCCACAGTGGTTGCACCAACAGTGGATTTGTGTGCCTCTTTCACCGCATCCTCTCCAGCACTTGTCATTTTCTGTTTTGTTGATAATGGCCATTCTGGTGGGTGTGAGATGATATCTCATTGTGGTTTTGATTTGCATTTCTCTAATGGCCAGGGACATTGAGCATCTCTTCATGTGCCTTTTGGCCATTTGTATTTCCTCTTCTGATAGGTGTCTGTTCAAGTCTTTTTCCCATTTTGTAATTGGGTTGGCTGTCTTTTTGTTGTTGAGATGAACAATCTCTTTATAAATTCTGGATACTAGACCTTTATCTGATATATCATTTCCAAATATTGTCTCCCATTGTGTAGGCTGTCTTTCTACTTTCTTGATGAAGTTCTTTGATGCACAAAAGTGTTTAATTTTGAGGAGCTCCCATTTATTTATTTCCTTCTTCAGTGTTCTTGCTTTAGGTTTAAGGTCCATAAAACTGCCTCCAGTTGTAAGATCCATAAGATATCTCCCAACATTTTCCTCTAACTGTTTTATGGTCTTAGACCTAATGTTTAGATCTTTGATCCATTTTGAGTTAACTTTTGTATAGAGTGTGAGAGATGGGTCTTCTTTCATTCTTTTGCATATGGATATCCAGTTCTCTAGGCACCATTTATTGAAGAGACTGTTCTGTCCCAGGTGAGTTGGCTTGACTGCCTTATCAAAGATCAAATGTCCATAGATGAGAGGGGCTATATCTGAGCACTCTATTCGATTCCATTGGTCGATATATCTATCTTTATGCCAATACCATGCTGTTTTGACCACTGTGGCTTCATAATATGCCTTAAAGTCTGGCAGCGTGAGACCTCCAGCATCGTTTTTTTTCCTCAAGATGTTTTTAGCAATTTGGGGCACCCTGCCCTTCCAGATAAATTTGCTTATTGGTTTTTCTATTTCTGAAAAATAAGTTGTTGGGATTTTGATTGGTATTGCATTGAATCTGTAAATCAATTTAGGTAGGATTGACATCTTAACTATATTTAGTCTTCCAATCCATGAACACGGTATGCCCTTCCATCTATTTAGGTCTTCTGTGATTTCTTTTAACAGTTTTTTGTAGTTTTCTTTATATAGGTTTTTTGTCTCTTTAGTTAAATTTATTCCTAGGTATTTTATTCTTTTAGTTGCAATTGTAAATGGGATTCATTTCTTGATTTCCCCCTCAGCTTGTTCATTACTAGTGTATAGAAATGCTACAGATTTTTGAATGTTGATCTTGTAACCTGCTACTTTGCTGTACTCATTTATTAGCTCTAGTAGTTTTGTTGTGGATTTTTCCGGGTTTTCGACGTATAGTATCATATCGTCTGCAAACAGTGATAGTTTTACTTCTTCCTTTCCAATTTTGATGCCTTGTATTTCTTTTTCTTGTCTAATTGTTCTGGCTAGAACCTCCAACACAATGTTGAATAATAGTGGTGATAGTGGACATCCTTGTCTTGTTCCTGATCTTAGGGGGAAAGTTTTCAATTTTTCCCCATTGAGGATGATATTAGCTGTGGGTTTTTCATATATTCCCTCTATCATTTTAAGGAAGTTCCCTTGTATTCCTATCTTTTGAAGTGTTTTCAACAGGAAAGGATGTTGAATCTTGTCAAATGCCTTCTCTGCATCAATTGAGATGATCATGTGATTTTTCTGCTTTGATTTGTTGATATGGTGTATTACATTAATTGATTTTCTTATGTTGAACCATCCTTGCATACCTGGGATGAATCCTACTTGGTCATGATGTATAATTCTTTTAATGTGTTGTTGGATACGATTTGCTAGAATTTTATTGAGGATTTTTGCATCTATATTCATTAGAGAGATTGGCCTGTAGTTTTCTTTTTTTGTAATATCTTTGCCTGGTTTTGGTATGAGGGTGATGTTGGCTTCATAGAATGAATTAGGTAGTTTCCCCTCCAATTCGATTTTTTTGAAGAGTTTGAGGAGAATTGGTACTAATTCTTTCTGGAACGTTTGGTAGAATTCACATGTGAAGCCATCTGGTCCTGGACTTTTCTTTTTAGGAAGATTTTGAATGACTAATTCAATTTCTTTACTTGTGATTGGTTTGTTGAGGTCATCTATGTCTTCTTGAGTCAAAGTTGGTTGTTCATGTCTTTCCAGGAACCCGTCCATTTCATCTAAATTGTTGTATTTATTAGCGTAAAGTTGTTCATAGTATCCTGTTATTACCTCCTTTATTTCTGTGAGGTCAGTGGTTATGTCTCCTCTTCCATTTCTGATCTTATTTATTTGCATCCTCTCTCTTCTTCTTTTTGTCAATCTTGATAAGGCCCCATCAATCTTATTGATTTTCTCATAGAACCAACTTCTGGTCTTATTGATTTTCTCTATTGTTTTCATGTTTTCAATTTCATTTATTTCTGCTCTGATGTGTTTCCTGTAGACAGCATATAGAAGGATCCTGTTTTTTAAACCATTCTGCCATTCTATGTCTTTTGATTGGGGAATTCAGTCCATTAACATTTAGTGTTATTACTGTTTGGATAATATTTTCCTCTACCATTTTGCCTTTTGTATTATATATATCATATCTGACTTTCCTTCTTTCTACACTCTTCTCCATACCTCTCTCTTCTGTCTTTTCGGTTCTGACTCTAGTGCTCCCTTTAGTATTTCTTGCAGAGCTGGTCTCTTGGTCACAAATTCTCTCAGTGACTTTTTGTCTGAGAATGTTTTAATTTCTCCCTCATTTTTGAAGGACAATTTTGCTGGATATAGGAGTCTTGGTTGGCACTTTTTCTCTTTTAGTAATTTAAATATATCATCCCACTGTCTTCTAGCCTCCATGGTTTCTGCTGAGAAATCTACACATAGTCTTATTGGGTTTCCCTTGTATGTGATGGATTGTTTTTCTCTTGCTGCTTTCAAGATCCTCTCTTTCTCTTTGACCTCTGACATTCTAACTAGTAAGTGTCTTGGAGAGCGCCTATTTGTGTCTAATCTCTTTGGGGTGCGCTGCACTTCTTGGATCTGTAATTTTAGGTCTTTCATAAGAGTTGGGAAATTTTCAGTGAAAATTTCTTCCATTAGTTATTCTCCTCCTTTTCCCTTCTCTTCTCCTTCTGGGACACCCACAACACGTATATTTGTGCGCTTCATATTGTCCTTGAGTTCCCTGATACCCTGTTCAAATTTTCCCATTCTTTTCCCGATAGTTTCTGTTTGTTTTTGGAATTCAGATGTTCCATCCTCCAAATCACTAATTCTATCTTCTGTCTCTTTGAATCTATCATTGTAGGTATCCATTGTTTTTTCTATCTTTTCTACTTTGTCCTTCACTTCCATAAGTTCTGTGATTTGTTTTTTCAGTTTTTCTATTTCTTCTTTATGTTCAGCCCATGTCTTCTTCATGTCCTCCCTCAATTTATCGATTTCATTTTTGAAGAGGTTTTCCATTTCTGTTCGTATATTCAGCATTAGTTGTCTCAGCTCCTGTATCTCATTTGAACTATTGGTTTGTTCCTTTGACTAGGCCATGTTTTCAATTATTTGAGCGTGATCTGTTATCTTCTGTTGGCATCTGTGCATTTAGACAGATTTCCCTGGGTATTGGATCCAAAAGTTTGGAAGATTTTTCTGTGAAATCTCTGGGTTCTGTTTTTCTTATCCTGCCCAGTAGGTGGCGCTCGTGGCACACGTTTGTCTGCGGGTCCCACCAGTAAAAGGTGCTGTGGGACCTTTAACTTTGGAAAACTCTCGCCATCCGGGAGGTTCGCTAGCCGAAGCGGCTTGGAAGAGTGCGAGCCGGCCCGGGGTCCAAACACGGGGAGGGTTGCTGGCCGCCGCAGCCCGGGAAAGCGCCCATCAGAATTTCCTAGTCGGCCTGGGGCGACAAGCGTGGCGGGAGGGCGCCAGCGGCAGCGGCCTGCCCGGGAGAGTGCATGTTTCCGGGGAGTCACGGGTTTGGAAGGGGCCTCCCCCACCCGTCACCGTTCTCCGCGGCCTGGGGATTTCCGATCCAATTCTCTCAGTTGGTCCGGGGGGCCGCGCGTGGTGTGGGCGCCAGCCGCTGCAGTTTCAGGGGACCGCCTCTCCAATTCTCCCAGCCGGCCCGGGAAGGGGGAAGGGAGTGACTCCAGCCGCTTGCCGCCTCGCCCGGTGAAGCCCGCGCGCCTCGGCGGTCTCACCCGAGCGGCTCTCTCAGCCAGCCAGTCGTTCCAGGATGGGGTACACTGTCTTTTTTTTCTCTGTTGTGGCTTTGGGAGCTGTTCTGTATCGTTTCTACTCCCCTAGTAGCTGTCCTGGAGAAGAAACTAAGATCCGCGCGTCTTACTAAGCCGCCATCTTCTCCGAAAGTCCCAAGTTATGTTCTTTTAACTGCTCCATGCTACTTTCATTAAAAACTGTGCCCTTTCATGGTTCTCAGGAGCCAAACTGTCTGGGTGGGTAATCCTAATTTAGAAATTTACCAGCTGAATGCCCTTGGGAAGTTAACTGGCTAAAAAAATGGCACCAACTCAAAGGGCTGTTGTGGGATTAACTGAGTTCATACATGCAAACTATTTGGTGCAAAACAATGCTGAGTGCATTCTTAATACACTGTACATCTGGCAGTAGTTTTGTCCTTTTAACAAGGTTGTAAGTCTGCCTCAAAATACTGACAATTTTCATGTCATTAGAACAAAATTCTAACCACAGACCATGACTACCAATGTAATACATAGAATTAAAATTGAGCATCTATTATGAGCTAAAACACTCTATACTGTAATTCGGGGAGTAGAGAAATTTAAAAAGATGATCTTTAGTCTTCATGATCTCATCACCTCTTAGAGGAGTTGAGAATATATACAACATCCATGATATATTTTACAGGACAAACCGATAAATATGATTTACCTCTGTAAGTCATGGAAATCATGAGAGGTGGGTAAAGGAGAGATTATTCCTAGGAGGAGATTTTCATTAAGGGAATCCAGCATTTTAATTTTCTTTTATGTCTTTATTCTACGCACTTAGGCCTTTTCAATGGTAATTTTCAGATTTATTGAGACTGAAAAATCACTTTTTTTTTTAGATGAGTGTGCTCCTGATTAATTAAAAAGTCACACCACGGACAAGATTTTTATCATCCTATTGAACAAATGATGAGTTTTTATGGTACACAAATCCATCCACAACAGAAATGGAAGAATCAGGGCTTGTTTATACTTGGAAAACTCAATTTCATATGTAGGCAACTTGTGTTTTGTTGCCAACTAAGCTGGCCTCGTGAAAACCTAGTAGTTGTGTATTTGTTTGGCTTAAAGTTTAGCTAGTTGTGAATATTGGCAAAAGTATTTAGCCTTTTAAAAATCTTTCTGTTATGTAATTTGACCTCCTCTATGGATTATTTTTTCACTGCAGGATGACTTTTAAGATGAATAACGTATTATTCATAAGGTTCTATTTTAACACTACTATCATTTAGGCCCCTGCATGTCCCTATGGTGTAGGTGAATCATCTTACATCCTACATAAAATCACTGCAATGAAATAAGGACCTTTTAATAAAGGATTTCCATGTAATCCCTCGAAGACCCCCTTTATGGGTCTTATCCCCAATGGCAGGTGTCTTTCTTGACTTTTTCCCACTTGCTGCCGTGATGGGGCATGGCTTCTGCCCGCTGCCCCCTTCCTATGGGCCAGCACAGGTGGTCATGCACCTTCCTGCCAACCCTACAGTGCCCTATACGGAAAGGGGCATCCTGCCTCACAACCCTCAGCAGCCACCTCTGGGAAACTGTCCAGAAACACGAGTCCACAAATGATCAAACAATGAGGAAGGCAACCCCTTGAGTGTGCACACACAACCTAAATAACCCTCAATGGGCTGTTTGCAGCCCCACAACCACAGTGCACCTCCCTCATCCATCTCAATTAATACCAGGTGCCTGTATCCAAGTTTGACAAAAGTGCTAGCATTTTGCAAATAATAATACAGGGCCAAGTTTGTGAATAGCTTACATTTTTCATTAAGTTAGATTCCAGGTTACTTCTATCATGACTTCACCTCCCATCACTTCCATTTGAATATTCTTTCTGGGCAGTGCAAGGGCAAAAAGGATGAAGTTTGAACTTGCAGAATGGGAACAGCCCTAGACCCTCAAGCCCTAATGGGAGGGCTGGGTTTCGTGTGTCAGTTGTGATCTTATGTCTTTTCCTTGTCTTTTTAAGCACAGATAAATGTTGGTTAAGAAAAGCAAAGAAAATGGAATGATTTCTAAATGTTGGGTTAATTTCTTTTTTTTTCTTTAATTAATAAAAAAAAGAAAAGCAAAGAAAAAATGAACCATGAGTAGAGCATCTACACTACATTTTCTGAGTACAGAATAATGCTGCGAACATTTCCATGGGTGTCAATGGAAGTTAACCATCACCAAGTGTTTTAGTTTGCTAATGCTGCCAGAATGCAATACACCAGAAATGGACTTGCTTTATAAAGGGGATTTACTTAGTTACAAATTTACAGTTCTTCAGAGGAAAGGCAGGTAGCTTTCATCTGAATTCCTGGCACATGGGAAGGCACATGGCTAGGCACATGGCTACGTCTGCTGGCTTCTCTCCTGGCTTCTGTGTTCAAACAGCTTTCCTGGAGGCAATTCCTTTCCGCATCTCCAAACGTCTGGATCTGAACCAGCTCTGAGCTGCATTGTATTGAGCTGGGTTGAGCTATTTGGGGCTGTGCTAAGATGTTTCTCTTTCATTTGACCTCTTCATTTAAGCCTAACTCATTGAAGAAGGCACTCCCCTTAGCCGAATGCAAATGTAATCAGCCATAAATGAATTTAACATGCTGATGATTTAAGTCCACAGTAACAATCCGGACACCACCACCTGGCAAAGTTGACACCGGAACCTAACTACTACGCCAAGTCAAACCAATTTAAGATTGTCATTTAAACAACCAAATAAGATTTTCTTAGTTTTATTCTTCAATACTATTTATTTGTTATTTGGAGCCAAAGTAATAGGTTAAAAAAAGTATATTTAATTAGTAATATTTTCTTAAAAAGTGACTTTTGAAATCTTTCATATCACTGCATCACAAACTTATAATATGCATTTATTATACCTAACCCTCAACAAATACACACGCATACACACACACAATGAGGTTATGCTCATGACATATGCTCCCCCTGGAGAAATCAGCTCCATGTCACTATGGTATATTACTTCCCTATGGCAGCTGTTCTAGCTTGCTAAGGCTGCAGGAATTCAATATATCAGAAATTGAATGACTTTTTAAAAGGAGAACTTTTTAAGTTGCAAGTTTACAGTTCTAAGGCCAAACGTCCAGACTAAGGCATCCAGGAAAAGATACCTTGTTTCAAGAAAGGCCAAATGGGTTCAGAACAACTCTATCAGCTAGAACGGCACCTGGCAACATCTTCTAGCTTTGTCTCCCAGCTTCTTCAATGGCTTCCCCGGGGCATTTTCTCTCATCTCCAAAGCTCTCTGACTGTTGGTTCTAAAGCCCTTACAAAGGGCTCCAGTAAGCAACCCTGCCTTGAATGGGTGGAGACACATCTCCATGGAAACCGTCTAATCAAAAGTTACCACCCAAAATTGGGTGGGTCACATCTCCATGGAAACAATAAAAAAGTTCCCATCGAGCAATACTGAATGAAGATTAAAGAACTTGGCTTTTCGGGGGTACACAACAGATTCAAATCGGCACAGCAGCTATACCAATTACCACAAATTTAGTGGCTTAAAACAACACACAATGGCGGGCCGCGGTGGCTCAGCGGGCAAAGTGCTTGCCTGCTATGCCGGAGGACCTCGGTTCGATTCCCGGCCCCAGCCCATGTAACAAAAACGGAGAAACAGAATACAATAAAACAAGAAAATGTTTAAAGATGTTTCCCTTTCTTCCTTCCTTCCTTCCTTCTATCCTTCCTTCCTTCTCTCTGTCTTTCCTTTAAAAAAAAAAAAAAAAAAAAAAAAAAAAAAACAACACACATTTATTCCATAATAGTTCTGGAGGCCAGAAGTCTGAAACAGGTTTTATGGGGCTAAAATCAAGGTGTTGGCAGAACTGGTTCCTCATGAAGGCTCTAGGGGAAAAATCCATCTCCCTGCTTTTTCTCACGTCTGGAAGCCACCTGCATTCTTCAGCTCATGGGCCCTTCCTCATGTCACATCACCTTTTTTCCCACTGCTTCCATTGTCACATCACTTCTTCCTCTTTTGTAGTCAAAATCTCCCTCCTATAAGGGCACTTGTGATTACTTTTAGGGCCCAACCATTTAATCCAAAACAGTCTGCTTATTTCAAGACCCTTAACTTAATCCTGCTGCCAAGTCCCTTTGGCCATATTAGGTAACTCCAAGGGTTCCAGGGATTGGGACCCGCATTCATCCCACTACACAGCGTGAGGTCAACGGGAATCAGGCTCCCGTGTCAGAACGCCTGGGACCCACTTACCATTTGCAAGTTATTTACACTCTTTTTGCCTCTGTTTTCTCATTTGCTAAACAAGGACAATAATAGTTCCTCTCTTGTAGAGTTGTTGTGAGGATTAAATGAGTTAATATATGTAAATATCTTAAGTACACTTAAATCTTACTACAATGCCTCATACATAATGAGCAATTATAATAATTACTATTACATCATTGTACTAAAGAACTGTGCATCTTGTAGGTAGAACGCACACACACACACTCACACACACAGACCCAATTTCCCTTTTCTTCAAGGTCCATAGCTTAGGTCTAGGCCTATTGCCAGTGGGCTCTGGCTCTAAGCCCATGTTTTCGAAAGCCCCATACCTATAACGCCCAGGACCCTACACCTTTCCCCATGGCAACACCTCCTCTGAGCATCATGAACTTGGTTCAGCTCCTGATGCATTAAACAAAAAGTCCTGTGTTAACCATGGCCACTGGCACCTCGAATTTGGTCTGAGAGAGTCCTTGAACCAGTTCCTTTCCCCACACCTGCTCCCTTCGTTTGCTTCCTTTCCCAGAAGGCCCACTTCTTCCATCTCCCTGAGCTTTCCCTTCTCTACAATACCTTCTTTTTGCCTTGATCTCTCTCATAGGACAGAACCGAACCAAGCAGTCGCCTCCAGCTTCTCAGGTCACTCATCTTGTGGCAGGTGACAAGGCTGGGTCTTTGTGCAGTTGCAACCCAGCAGTAATAAAACAGACACGACAGAGGTGTCCATTTAAGAAGGAAAATCCTTTACCTTTATATAAAAACTCAGTTTCTGGTATTGCTTTCTCAATAACTTTCAAACTCTCTCACCCACTGTTGCCCTTCTCTTCGTTCTCCTTCTTGTGAAATAAAACATTGGTTTATTTGACTATGCACCTTTTTATTTTCATCCAAAAAAAATGCTGGGTACCAGTTTGGCAGACTTTCTGCAGAAGTAACCTTACAAAACCTAACCTGGCACAGAAAGGAATGATCTTAATTTTACACAACATAGGATAGAAATACACCAGTCTTTTTGCAACATGTCCAACCCATTCAGTTCAAGGGGAGTTTTTCAGGCTTAATAAAGACTGTCCAGGATGCAATTATCTTTTTGCCTCTTTCTTAAGTTAGGCTCACAATAAATGGAAATTTTGTCTTTTGAAGAAGACTTCACTTGCCACATTTTATATGCAAGCTGTCAGTATTCACAAAGTCAAATTATGCATTAAATTACTCCAGACTCACTGAGGCTTTCATGGGTGTGACTGAAAGCAAATGCTGGCCCATGTCCACGTGGTAAAAACTGATGAGTAGCCATTTAAGGGGGTGATTTGCTCACTAATTACATGTCTCGTGGCTCCGATCCCAATCTGGTTTTCATTCCCTAGGAGTGGGTTTTGTAGGGCACATCCACCAAGAGACATTTATGCTTTTGCACTTGGGAAGCATTTTTGTGGTGTCGGCAGGACCCTTTTAAAGCCTGCTCATTTAGCACAGCGATATGTAAAGTAATTGAAACCCAGTTCTCTGGTGTACCCTGAGTGTTTTCTTCAAAAATGTGAGACTTTTCTCTCCTGAGGAAATGCAACAATCAGATTTGAATCTGCATGGCCTGAACCGGACAACTAAGACCCAAACACCTAGCATTGTGCTGGTGCACGGTGGGTGTCTTACTTTCCTAGACTTCCTGTAACACGGTACAAACAAACCATGTGGCTTCAAACAAGACAAATGTTTTGTCTCACGGTGCTGGAGGCTAGACACATGACATCAAGACATGGGCAAGGTCATACACTCTCTGAAATCTGTAGGGAGTGTCCTTCTTTGCCTCTTGTGGCTTCTGGCATTTGCCAGCAACCCTTCACGTTTGTTGAGCCTTGATTGTGGTGGCTTGTAGATGAATCTGCCTCCATCTCCATATGGCCTTCTCCTCTGTCTGTCTCTGTCTGTATTCAGTTCTCTCCTTTTAAAAGGATACCAGTCGTTTTGGGGTCCCTGGTCCAGATAAGTCCTGAAACCTAGCCCAGCCTCTCCAGAACATCAGATAGTTCCATCTCCCTATGCCATGTTAATGACAGACCCTTCCAATAGCAAAAATTTAGAATTGCCATAGCCCAAACAACCCCAAAGAGAGGTATGGAAAGATCAAAGGTGATGGTGGAATTATACATAGAAGATAGGCCTTAACAAATGAATATGGATGCTGAATCCTTAAATTGATAATGTCTTTTAGTCTCCAGTATTTTAGAGCAGCTGGAAGTAAAAACCTAAAATTGTGGAATTGTAACCCATGTCAAAGTCTGAAATATGTTCTACAACTAATTGTGGTGCTGTGCTTGAAAATTTATAGCTTTTTTGTATACATGTTATTCACAAATAAAGAAGGAAAAGAAAGTCGATTATGATGATAAAATATTTAAGCTCTCTAGCCTCCTGTATTCTGGAGCAGCTAGAAGGAAAAATAGGAGAGGATTGTATGGTAGCCCATGACAAGCTCTGGGATCCGTCCTGTAGCCACTTTTTGAAGAGTGCTTTGAAAACTATTGCTTTTTTGTTTCTTTGCTTTGTATATATGTTATACCACACAATAACAAAAAGTTTAAAAAGAAGACCCAGAAAATGCCATTTGATGAAATTCAACATCCATGCACATTAAATCTCTACAAAATCTTTAAAAAAAAAAAAAAAAAGGATACCAGTCATTTTGGATTAGGGCCCTTCCTATTCACGTTTGGCCTCATTTTTAACTGATCATCTCGTCAAAGACCATATGTTTCAGTTTGCTTAAGCTCCAAGATGCAAGAGACGAGAAATAGTTGGTTTTTACAATGGGGGTTTATTAATTTACAGTTTACATTTCTTCAGCCATGAAAATCTCCAACTCAAGGCATCAACAGGATGATACCTTCTCTGAAGACAGGCTGCCAGCATCCAGGACACCTCTGTCACACGGGAAGACACATGGCCAGAGTCTGCTGGTCCTTTACTCCCAGGTTTTGTTACCCTCAACTTCTGGTTCCAGTGACTTCCTCTTTGAGCTTCTATGTCTCTTAGTTTCTTGGGAGCTATTCTCTATGAGCTTCTCTTAATTTCATCTCTTAGCTTCTCTGGGGCTTCCTGAGCTCCCTGCACTTTTTCTGCGTGTCCTTTATCCTCTTATAAAGGACTCCAGTAAGGGTTAAGACCCATCTTAAATGGGTCACATCTCAATTGAAATAACCTAATCAAGAGATCCCACGTACAACAGGTCTGCACCCACAAGAGTGGATTAAAAGAACATGGCCTTTTCTGGGGTACTAACAGCTTCAAACCAAGTGTTTCCAAGTAAGGTCGCATTCACAGGCCTGGGGGTTAGGAACTGAACATGCCCTTTTGGGGGACACAGTTCAATCCACCGCAATCAAGGTTCAAGAAATACTCGTTGAAGGACGTGTTGAGAACTCTCCATGAGGGTCTTAGTCTCACAAACACTCAAAGCTTTGGGACAGCCACACTGCGGTTTAATTATCCTGGTGGCAGTGGAGTGTCTCAATAGAAATGACTCCATTAATACTTCTTCCCAGTAGGTGTTTCAGACTGAGGAGGCAGCTGCTCTAGTGGCAGAGCGTGTTAATTATGTTTTTCTCTTTTAATTAGATTTCAGGCTGTCAAAAACAAGTTCTCACCACCTACTTTTCTATCTAATGGCATCAGCCTAATGCCTATCTGGACTCTCCCTTTCATGCCTCAGTTGTTCAGAACCAATTTAAGAAAAGAAAAATTGGTGAAGGTGACTGATTTGCAAAAGGGCAGTTAGACTGAAAACTACTTTAAGTTTCTGTTCACACATGATTGAGTGATTGGTAACTTAACCTGCAATTTGATATCAAAAAATATTGGTAAAAGTTGGAAAAGCCAAAATTATTTACAGCTGGACAGGCAGTAAAATTTAAAAAAACTAAACTCCTGCAATATATAGGCTCTATTTATACTTGTCTTTATCTATTATTAATTCCTAGGGCAACATCGAGCACAATATTTGGCTCATAAATTTTGTTACTTGGAATTAAAGGGCAGAAACGATTACACAGAATTGTGGGGAAAAAAATAGGCCTGAGAGAGCACAGATTAAAACGAAGGATAGAGACCCATTAATATCTAATTCTAACACGATAGGTTGAGAGGAACTAAATTTATGGGTAAACTGCTAATGGAACACAGTCCAAGGAAATCAGTTCCTTCATTCTTTCATCAATCAGCTAATGCTCCTTGAGTGTCTACTCTGGTTCAGGGACCGTTTTAGGCCTCCCTGAGAAAGTCAAGTCGACCAGTCCTAGCTTGATGGAACTTGCATTTGAGTGGGTGGCTGTGTATGAGAGAGGGAGAGACTCATAGAGAAGCCGCATGGAGAGAAAAGGAGGCCATGTGAGGACAGAGGCAGAGGGTGAAGGAACACTGGAGCCACCAGAAGCTGTGAGAGGCGAGGAATGAGTCTTCGCTTGAGTCTCCAGTGGGGTGGAGCCCTGCCCAGAACTCAGTTTAGGCTTCTGGCCTCACGAACCATGAGGGGAGTAATTTTCTGTCATTTTATGCCACCAGGTTTGTGGCAATTTTTCACAGCAGCACTAGGAAATTAAAACAGACTCTAAAGTCTTTTTCCAGACTCTAAAACAGACATGCTGGAAAGGCTCATGTCACCAAAAGACCTTCTCTTTGGAAAAAGAAATGGCCAGCCTCGTCCCCATGTGGGACATGACTCCCAGGGGTGTAAGTCTCCCAGGTAATGTGGGACAGGACTCCTGGGATGAAAGGATCCAGCATCATGGGATTGAGAAAGCCTTCTGGACCAAAAGGGACAGAAAGAAATGAGATAAAGTTTCCATGGCTGAGAGATTTCAAACAGTTGTTAGGTTATCCTGAAGGTTATTCTTATGCATTATATAAACAACCCTTTTTAGTTTATGGTGTATTGGAGAGGCTGGAGGGAAGTACATGAAACTGTTGAGCTCTGTTCCAGTAGCCTTGATTCTTGAAGACTACTGTATCACAATATGGCTTTTACAATGTGACTGTGTGACTGTGAAAACCTTGTGTCTGATGCTCCTTTTATCCAGGGTATGAATGGAGGAGTAAAAAAATAAGGATAATAAATAAATAAATAATGGGGGAAGGGTAAAAAATATTGGGTGGATTGAAATACTAGCGGTACAATGACAGGGAGGGAGGATTTGGGGGTGTATAAGTTTTTTCTTTTTATTTCTTTTTCTGGAGTGACGCAAAGGTTCTAAAAGCAATCGTGGTGATAAACACACAACTATGTGATGCTATGGTGAGCCACTGATGGTATACTTTGGATGGACTGCATGTATGAAGATTTCTCAATAAAACAAAATTTTTTTAAGAAAGAGAGAGATGGCCAGGAGCCTGCGTCCCCGGCCCTCCACAGGGCGGAAACGCAGTGTGCTTTTGTGTTAGCAGCTGCAGCCTGGCCTGGAGGGTTGCCTCCCAGCATCCCTCCCCGCTCTTCTGATCCAGCCTCTTCCCTGCCGTTCCGGTTCACCTTCCTCGCATGGCCCCAGCTCCCCTTCCCACAGGCAGGCCGGGCCCAGGCCTGGCCAATTAGAGACACCGTCACCGGGCAACGTGATTGGGCTGGAGACGAGCATGTGACTCCGGCTTGGCCAATTAGAGATTTCTCGGAGGGGGGATTTTTTTTTTTCCCCCTCGGAAAACGCTCCCTCGTCCCACCAAGCAGCTAAGCTAATGGCTGTGACTCTGGGGCCATCGGGCTTGGCATAATCTTTTCAGTTACATGCCCCTTTTGTTTACCTTAGCTCTCATTTCCTCTGGCTTGTAAATGAAAGGGATCTAATTCAAGGCCCGTCCACATGGAAGCCCAAAGGACTGCCGCAGACCTGCCTCTCGGGAGGTCCCCGTCTCCATCCCTGAGGGTCCCACCCTGCTTCCTACTTGGCCTTCTGGGGGCGTGGGGGGGGGGGGTTACTACCACAGCCATGAAGGAGAAGAAAAAAACAATCCAAAAGGAAAAGAGGCAGAAAAATAAAGGCGAAGAGAACTTCGTGGGGACCTGGAACCCCCAAATGAGTAGTTTTTAAAATCTTTGTTCATCCCTTTAAAAACTCAGTCCCCTACCACAGGAGCCTGATTTTGTGCTTGGTTTTAACCCCTGTCAGCGCTGCACGCTGTACCCGCCCCAGTTATCTGCTGCAAGCTCCAGAACTGGTGCCAGGCTCAGAAAATGCAGGAGAACAAGAGGTGGCCTGGCTGGAACCAGAGGGACGCTGCCTGCCTCCCCGCACCCTCTTACTGAATGGGCAGCCCACCTCCACGTGACAATACCTGACGGGCCAAGCCTGAGTTGTGAGCCTAAATCAGGGGAGGCTGCGACGCACCGTTTTTCAGGTGGGCTCTGCCACCTACTGAGACTCCTATAGGGAAGATTTCCCGAACGTACACATTAATTTTTAAATATCATTGTATCCTCTTATGGAGGGAAACAGAGAAGAGTTGGAAGATTCACCCACCGGGATTAGATTGTGCACAACAGTGCCCTCTAGTGACATTAGGGATTAAGATAGCGTGAGAAACAAGGTAAATGTTTACACATGGTAAAGAGTCCTACTGAAAGTCAGTGACATTTAATTTTGTGATTTAGACCATTGCACAAAGCAGAAGAAAATTCCAAAATGCAAATGCTCCATGAGAGGGATATAAAAAGGACCATTACTTTTTATAAAGGATATTAGCTTGAATGGACCAGGGTCTGTGCCTCAAGAATTCAAACAGCCAGTGTTATAAGACCAAGAAAGAGAGTCACTTGTGCTGTAACTCCTGAGTGTGCCTACGTTTCTTGGCTGGAGAAAACTTGATCCTTTGACGCCTCTTCGGCCCTGGAATCCCTTGTCTGAACTGCAGCGAGTGCCCCTGAAATAACCCTTGCCGGCTAAGGCACGTGGAGTCTTTCTCTGCCCTTCCAACAGCTTCTGGAGGAGCAGCCGTATCTCTTCTGACTCCCACACCCCGGCGCATCGGAAGTGCTGGTCCGTGGACGGAGGCGCCCCACCCCTTGGGATGAGCTACAGCTACAACACAGCGGCACCTTCCCAGGAATGAAATGTGCAGTGATGCTTGAAAGCTAGAGAGGACCCACGACAGGCGGAGGGAGGCACTGCAAGCTGACGTGGGGCTGGCTGCAAAACGAGGGAAAGTCCAGACTTGAGGAATGGAGGGAAACAGATGGGGGGCGATAGGGGGAGGCTGGGAACTCGACAGAAGAGACCTGCACTTAGAACACAGACAGGAAGCAGTGGTTCATCTCTTACCTCTGGCTGGAGAGCGGAAGCTGCTTCTGTGTTCTCACCCACACTTGGCTCTGTATGTTTTGAATACAATTATCTACAAAAGTGCGTGCTCTGGGCTCAGCACTGGGTTGGCAGCTGGGTGCTGGGAGCTTGGGGCTGGGTGGTCGGGTCCCCTGAGACATGAATATTCAACCTGAGACCTAAATGATAAGGAAGCAGCAGCCATGGTAGGTCTGGGGGTAGAGTGAACAAGTGGGCACACCTGGGTAGCAGAAAGAACACCAGGGAAGCCACCAGGTTTTTAGGCTTTGGGGAGATGTGGCCGCAGCGTGGGCCCCACAAAGCTGAGCCCCTTCCCTTCTTGCACCCCCACCCCCTTTTGCGCCCCCTTCTAGAGGCAGGATGATAGCGCCTTTAGGAGCGCAGACCCCAGCTAGACAACCTGGATTCCGATCCCGACCGAGTCCCTTACTAGTTATGTGAAGTCTGAATTTGGCTCTTGACTTCTCTGTGCCTCGCTTTCCTCATCTGTAAAATGGGGATAATCATAGCACCTACCTCACAGGATTGTTGCGCAGATCGAAATGCTTAGGAGAGCGTTTTGCATACAGAAAGTCCTACACAGGTCAGCAATCATTATCAGCTCGGATTTAGTATTACTGTGCCGGGAAAAAAAAAAAAAAACTCAGAAACATCTCTGACAAGAGTGGGATTTGTGAAAACAATACATTTCTTCTCACCTTGGTTATATCTTTAATAGCCCATATAGAGTCTTTGGATTAACAAGACTTTTTAAATGATATATTTGAAAATAAAGTACAGCAGAATCAAGTTCTTAGTAACACAAATCCTAATGATGTGCTCTCTGGCACCATAAGCACTTTTTTTTTTCCTGTCCTATAGAACACTTCACAGCCCGTTTTAAAAAATTGCTAATTGTGAGAAATGCTCAAAAAACATCTCAAACCTCAGAGAAACGTTTAATAGGTATAAAAGGAGAGAAGTGTGGCTGGAGAGCTCAATTTGTTTCTAACTGATGGGGGCTAAGTAGTCCCCGAGGAGAATCCTGAAGATGAACTGGAAACTGGGGAGAATTTTCTCAGAGAAGGCATGGAAGCTCTCTCCTCACTTTCAGAGCTTCTTAGCCAAGGAGCTCATTCAGAAGTTTCAGCTTCATGCTACAGGGACAGATGTGACAGCTACATTTCTGAGGGAATCCTGGGAGATACCACAAACACAAATATTTTAAAACAGAGTGAAAAAGTGAAGGAAAAAACTACCAAATTCACAGACAGGTCAGAGAGCAAGAGAGGGAAGAAGAGAAAGGAAAGGTATGGAAGAGAAAAGAAAAGGAATAGAAATGGGAGGGGAAAAAGGTAGGAAGGAAAGAAGAAAAAGGAAGAGAAGGATAAAAAACCCAATACCTGAGGGCCTAGAGAAGATACAAGAAATGAAGACTAGAGTTATTTCTGAAATTTTTGAATAATTTTTATAATATTGAGATGAAACTTAAGGATTTTTAATCAATAGGAAATAGGGGTGTCTCCATTCTCGTCTTCTATGTTTTCCTTCCCCTTTGTCCATTTTTCCCTAGTAGGGAAAAAGGGGGCCTTTCACCTCTCTCCATACGTTTCCCATCCTCTTTTCTTTGCCATCAGTGCCTCTTCAATGGATAAGGAGATGGTAGAGCAGGCTGCTGGAGCTGTGTTAGATGGTATATGGAGGAATGTCCCTGAGGTGCCATTTCCACTTTCCTTTGTAACCAACGTGGTCCCATCTCTTCCCAATCTCTTTCCTCTTTCCTCCTCACTCCCTTAATCGTCACCACCCCCCCATTACTTCCAAATGTTACTGTGATGGTTAGATTCTGGTGCCAACTTAGCCAAGTGAATATGCCCAGTTGTCTGGTCAGGCAAGCACTGGCCTGACCTTTGCTGCAAGGATATTTCGTGGCTGGTTGATAAACTGGAAGGCCAGATTTAATGCATTAAATCATCAGTCAGTTGATTACTTCTGTGCTAATTACATCTGCATCATAAGGCTCATCTCCCACAACAAGATAATCCAATCAGACTTTTAAGGGAAAGGAGAGACTCTTTCACTACTTCTTCAGCCAGAGAGCCTCTTCTGTGGAGTTGGTCCAGACTCATTGGAGGTGCCAGCTTCACAGACTGCCCTACAGATTTTGGACTCTTCCATTCTCACAGTTGCATGAGACACCTTTATGAATCCCATATTTACAGATCTTTCCTGTTGGTTCTGTTTCTCTAGAGTACCCTAACACAAAATGTTTAGCAATTTTCAAACAATGCTTGCAAAATGTGTGAAATACTAATAAGGTTAAAAATAGCCAAAAAAAAAAACTACAATACAACTGATTTTTGTTGTTGTTGTTTCTAACTTTTTATTGGATAATATAACATATATACAAAGCAAAGAAATAAAAAAGCAACAGTTTTCAAAGCACTCTCCAAAAAGCGGTTACAGGACAGATCCCAGAGTTTGTCATGGACTACCGTACGTTCCTTTCCTATTTTTCCTTCTAGCTGCTCCAAAATATAGTAGGCTAGAGGGCTTAAATAATTTATCATCACAATCAACTTTTTTCCTTCTTTTTTTGTGAACAATAACATATATACAAAAAAGCTATAAATTTCCAAGCACAGCACCACAATTAGTTGTAGAACATATTTCAGACTTTGATATGGGTTACAATTCCACAATTTTAGGTTTTTACTTCTAGCTGCTCTAAAATACTGGAGACTAAAAGACATATCAATTTAATGATTCAGCATCCATATTCATTTGTTAAGTCCTATCTTCTATGTATCATTCCACCGTCACCTTTGATCTTTCCATACCTCTCTTTGGGGTTGTTTGGGCTATGGCAATTCTAAATTTTTGCTATTGGAAGGGTCTGTCACTAATATGGGGTAGGGAGATTGAATTATATGATGTTCTGGAGAGGCTAGGCTAGGTTTCAGAACTTATGCTGAACCAGGAAACCATCTGGAGGTTGTAGGTTTCTGGAAAGTTACTCTAGTACCTGGAACGCTTGTGGAATCTTATATATTGCCCTAGGTGTTCTTTAGGATTGGCTGGAATGGTCCTGGTTTGGGGTTGGCAAATTATGACAGGTAGCAAGGTCTACCTGAAGCTTGCATAAGAGCAACCTCCAGAGTAGCCTCTCAACTCTATGTGAACTCTCTCTGCCACTGATACTTTATTAATTACACTTCTTTTCCCCGTTTTGGTCAGGATGGAATTGTTGATCCCATGAGACTTTCACCCCTGGATGTCATGTCCCATGTAGGGGGGAGGGCAATGATCTCACTTGCAGAGTTGGGCTAAGAAAGACTGAGACCACATCTGAGCAACAACAGAGGTCCTCCAGAAGTAACTCTTAGGCATGCTTACAGGTAGTCTAAGTTTCTCTGCTACCTACATAAGCTTCACAAGAGTAAGCCCCATGGTCGAGGGCATGGCCTACTGATTTGGGTATCCCTAAAGTTTGACACAGTATCAGGGGATTCCCTGATGGTAAGGTTTAGTAATTCCATAGTCTTTCTCCCCTTACAACTGATTTTTAATGTGCCTATAAAGAACAGCAAACATTCTAATTATCAAAATAATAGGTGATGAATTTTATAGTTTAGGAAATAAAGTATACTTATAATTAATTAGAGTCTGACTAATTTTAAAAATTGGTTGAACTATTTCATAGTTCTATTGTGGGCAAACTTTTAAACTTTAGGATATAATTTGGGTTATTTGCTTATATACAATTATCATCTGAGATACATGAGCATAAACGAATGGCACACAAAGTAAAAATCTTAGAGAGCTGGGTTGGTGTTTGTTGTTGTTTATATTATATCACTGCACTAAAATTTGCTTTCAAAAGAAAAAACTTTGGTTACCATGACATTTTTAAAATGTGGATCTGAAGGACTATTTGTAATATTAATAATGCCTCATGTACTCAAAGTGCTTAACAATATCTAAATGCTTTCATATACATAATCTTGATTCTCATAACAACCTTTTGTAGATAAGGCATCACAAAATCAAAGAGGCTGACATGTTCAAGATCACATAGATACTACTTTTAAAAGTGATACCAAAATCTGGGCCTCTCCCACCCAATCCACTGACTGGTATTTCATACCATCATGTTGTAAATTGGATTACAATGTAGAGTTGGAGGATAAAGGAGGTGGTCTTTTAGGAATGTGCTATCTTCCAAGTCAATTTTGTAAGGCACTCCTTTAAATTTCCCATGTTCTTCATGATTTCCATGTACTTGTATTCTTACCCATGTATTATGTTAAAGAAATTTAGATAATCTCAAAAGAAGTGGAAAGGGAACTGCCAAACTTCATCCTACTGTGCTTTTCAAGGCAACTTAATAAATTGGCTTAAGGCTAATTTTTTAAACTTTTATTAAACAAAACCATATCAAAAATTAAGTTCTGGAGCGGGCAACCAGGCTCAGTGGCAGAGTATGAGACCCGGGTTTGATTCCCAGTGCCTGCCCATGTAAAAAAAAAAAAAAAAAAAAAACTAAGTTCTGCATTACATTTTCTAAGATCTAACTTTAACCCAGAGAGAGAAAGAAATGGGAATGAGAATATAACAACATGGTAAGGACAAAAAATATTCAATGTATTATTTTTGTCTTTGTTCGTTTGCAACTCTCCTCTATTTCTGTCCTGTTAGTTGTGCAGTGACACGGACCCTTAACCTAGTTCCATGGCCCCAGGATTCGTCCATAGGCTAGAACTCATCCTTTTCTCCAATTTGGTGTACTAAGTACCCAAGTCTTCAAAAGGCCTAGCTAATCAGCATTTATATTCTTATGCAATGTCTTCACTGGAGAATGAAGAAGGTCATGGAGTTTAATAACCCTCCATGTGTTTATCTGAAACACAGACAGAGCCTTCAGATTTTTAAATGTATGTAACAGATCCAGTCAAAAATATCTGCATATGGGCAACTGGGGATTTGTCCATTGTGATTAGAATTGCAATTCATAATATGCCCAGTATCCATCTTCAGGTCATGAATGCTTACTATAACCTTGTACTGCAAGTGTGGGAATCAGTCATGGAAGGTTTCTATAGAAGGAAGCCTGGATTTCTTTTTCAGGGTTGCTAAAATGGATTTACCACGGTGGCGAAACTATAAATACTTTTTGGGTTCAGTGGCCACAGACTGAATGTGTGTCAAATGCACAATGACTTACTCAATTTTAGGTGCTCAATAAATAATTGTTGAATGAATAAATGAGTGTATAAATGAATGAATGAATGACGATTGCAAGGGAATTTGAGGAATCAGATATAACTGGAAGAACCTAAGCCTTGCTCCAATGATTGCAATTAATCCAATCCTCCTGCTGTCCTCACATAAGAGCTCAAATTATCCAGTCAGACTACAATCTTCTCATGAACCACTGGCCACTCTGGAGTAGTGCGGAAACACATGAGAAATGGAGAAGGAAAACCCTAGAGTCTAGTTTTCATTTCTAACCGGATTTTGTAGCTTCCAGGGCTTCTGCTCATTAAACAGGAAAAAAATAGTTTGTAATTTTCAAGGCACTTTGCATTTTAACTTGTTCCAAAAGCTTTAAAGGCAAAATTGCAATTGGGTATATGGTAAACAAGACCTAGTTTTCAAAAGATGCCACATCAAAATTAAAAAGCACTAAAGAATAAATATATCATGCTATGCAGGGAGATGAGCTACGCAACATAGTAAAAAAATAAAACCAAATTACATACACTAATGAGTGTTGCAAAACAATATGATCATTAGCATAAAATGCAATTATCCTCAGCAGTGCTGAACTCAACACACCAAGCTGGGTTAGTACGTCTCCAGGGATCACAAGACATTAGGCTTTTCCCTATGTGTTGGCTGTGGTCCCTCACAAATGTGATGACAATAAACAACCACTCACATAACTTTTGGTCTTTTGACAACTGAAATAAAAGCAGAACAGTTCTATATCTAGGATAACACTCCGACGAACAAGAAACCAGCCTATTGTGGGTCAATTCTGCATTTCTAGAAAATTGTGTCCTATTTTGTGTTTTTGGAAAACCACCTATGTCTTATGTTATATAAAGAATTCTTCTTCTTCTTTTTCTTCCCCTTGGACTGGTAGATGAAAGGGACATTTTGAGATTATCTTCCTTGCATCAAGTTCCCTTTGGCCAGCAAATGACAAAGGATGGACCCTTTTCTCAAGTACTTTATTGTCTTTGGAGGCAGTCTCCACTAAGGAGGAAGCTGGCAAGAAAGTTGGAGGCTGGCTTTTCTGAAAATTCCTTGGAAATCGCAAAGAAGATTGCCTGGGTTCGGGATTGACCACGGTGAATCCTGTGTCAACATTTGTCTCTGCCTCGAGTTTCTGAATACTGTTTCTTTGGTTCAAGATCTCCATTCTGACTCCAGATGTAAGGAGGGAAGAAGGCGGGTGCAGTTGGGCACCTGTAACTGGGCTGCTAACCTGGGATGACCAACCAGGGTTTTCCCACAAAGAGACACTAGAACTGTCTGACATCAGGCTCCCACTGGGCTCAGGAAGCTCCAGAGAATCCACCTTGGACTTCCTGATCCTGGTCCTCCAGTTCCTCGGTTCTAGGGTCCTCTTTGCAGAGACAGGAACAAGTCCGGAGCCCTGGAGAGGCATGTCAGCCCCAGAGGTACCATTCAGAGGGGAAAGATCACCATTCCTAACACCAACTCCTGGATTCATCTGGACCTATGGGACAAGGAAAGGAAGAATAAATGAAACACATGTTTTCATAAACTCAGTGTCAAAGATTTAGCTAGGATCTTATTCATCCTCTACTATGCTGTACCCAGAACTGCCTTTCAATAGAGTTGATTGAATTGAGCAGAAGTGATAAGTACATTCAAACTATAAGGCATATGATCAGCATCAGCACGAAATATCTCTATCTTGGACTCCCTAAAACAAAAGCAAAATTCTGGTAATCAAATGACCACTTGACAACAACACACTTCCATTATATGGATTTGTTCAAATGATACCCCAAAGATGTCCATAGATATTATTTAATGACCTCATTTGAGGTCATCATTTAAGACCATTGGAATAATAAAACTGAAAGCCACCCCAAAATGTGTTCATAGTCAAGAAAGGGAGTAATAAGAATTCAGTCTTTCAAAGTACATGGTCTTCCTTTGAGATCATGCTAATAATGATATATCTCAAAAGCCATTCCAAGATGTAGGCACTCCAGGCAAGCTAATAATTTGGTACCTTTTAAGCCAATATTCTTTAAACGCTTGGGCACCATTTATTCAAAGAAGAGGACTAATATTGAAGTGGGAAAACAGAAGAGAATTGCTTCTATCAGGGCTCAGGTGCTCTAACCCTTAAAATTCCACTTGGCTGCCAAACTTGCAGACCCCACTCAGTCATCCCCATCCCCAGTTGATTGCGCTATCCCTCCTCAGAGTGGAATTCGCTGACCCATCTCCACCATTGGACTCTTGGGAGCCTCACACCCCACCCTTCATCCAACACTCCCCCTAAATGGACTTCTGGAAAAGACAAATTTCTCCTGTTGTTATATTGTTATATTCCTAGTGTCTTTTCAGCTGCCACTGGAAAGCAGTATCCAGGACCACCCCTGCCTGGCCTACCTCTTAACCAAATATTGAAATGATAGTGCATATTTATCTCATAAGACAAGAAGGCAGAAATCAGGATATTGTGGAAGCAGACCTAGAAATGACTAAATCACCATAAACATAGTATTTGTTTGTGTATATCATACCCACATATGTTTTCCTCTCAATGTTCTCCCTGATAGAAAGGGTGAGGTAGCTATTATGAAACTGCAAAACAAAGAAAGTACCAGGAACTTCCATTAATTGTTTAGATTAGAAACCAGCAAATATTTTCTGTAAAGGGCCATATAGTAAATATTTGAGACCACACAGGCCACATGGTCTTTATCACAACTGCTCAACTCTGCCCTAAAGAAGCAAATTATCTGAACACAGAAAACGTGTACATGAATGGGTATAGCTGTCTTTCAATAAAACTTTAACAAACAATTAAATCTCAAATAATTTTCAGGTGCCACAAAATATTCTTGTTTATTTTTCCAACCATTTAAAAATGGAGAACAAGATGATGGCATAAGACATCTCCAGGAAAATTTTCCCTTAGTGACAGCCAAATAAAAGGGCAGATTCAATTTGCTTGGAAATCTGGAAGACAATGAGAGTCTGGAGAAAGAATCACAAATGCTGACTCAAAAGGGAGAAAACTACACATGTCAAAAAAAGAAGTAGGAGAGTAGGTAGATCTGTCAGTACAGACCCATCCTCCCTGATCAGTCCTGCACAGATTAAGAGACACAAAAAAGTGGCAGCACTCTGGCCCAAGCATCTCCTTTCATGGTTGCTGACCATGCTCATGTGGCCAAGAAGTACAACTAACTCCAAACAAGAGAAATACTAATAGACCTATTCCAAAACACATACTTATTAAAATGTCAAATGCCAAAGATAAAGATATTGTTCTCAAAGTGGCAAGAGAAAAGCAATTCATCATCTGCAAGGGATCCTCAATAAAGCTAAGTGTCAATTTTTCATCAGAAACCATGGAGGCAAGAAGGCAATGGTATGGCATATTTAAGGTACTGAAAGAGAAAAACACTCATCAAAATTTTTTTACCTGGAAAAACTGTCCTCCAAATTGAGGAAGGGTTTAGGACACAGGTAAACAAAAACTGTGAGAGTTCATCACTAAGTGACCTGTCCTACAAGAAATACTAAGGGGAGTTCTTCATGTTAAAAGGAAAGAACTGGAGAAAGTAGCATAGAGCAGTATGAAGAAACGAAGATCTCCAGTGAAGGTAATTACATGGATGAATTCAAACCCCAGTAGTATGGTATCCTAGTATATAACTCTACTCATTATTTCCTATAAAATTTAAAATACAATTGAATAAGAAATAATCACATTTCCATGTTATGGATATGCAAAATATAAAAAGTAATGTGTGACAAAAAAAAAACAGAAAGAAAGAAACAGGGAAATAAGAGCAGAGACTGTGTATACTATTAAAATTAAGTTAGTATCTTTTTAAAATAGTAGGTTAGATGTTTTTCCTAAGAAGCAAATATTGTGGCATTTAAAAAAGAAAATATTCAGTTTTGATACTAAGATTTCACCTCAAATAGTATGGAAGCCTGGTTATCATAATCTATAGATTTACTTATGTGTTATTTGACTAGCAGTGCAAATATGAATGAATATGGTAATTAATCTCATCTATAAAAACAAATACTTTAATTATATTAAGGTAGTTTATAAAGATGTATAATTTTTATTACTACCTTGACTATAATCAGTGGATTGAATGTGACTTCATAACTGTACTATAATTGTATTAAAATATCTCTGAAATAAAGGAACTTTGCTATCAAAAAATTAATTAATTAAAAATTTAAAATAAAATAAATAGTAGGTTAGAGACTTATGTTGTTTAGTACAAAATCAGTGAACACAAATAAAGAATATAAAATATATACAGAGATGTAAATGAGAAAGGGAACAATTAGTTATATACTAAAAGATCAACTACACACAAAAGAAGTCTGAAATAAAGGGAAAGAGGAACAAAAAAAGATATGACATATAAGAAACAAAGGACAAAATGGCTGAAGTAAGTCCATCCTTATCAGTAATTGCACTGAATGTAAATGGATTAAAAACTCCAATCAAAAGACACAGATTGGCAGAATGGATAAAATACACAATCCAATTATACATTGTTTATAAGGGACTCACCTTAAACCCAAAGACACAAATAGATTGAAAGTGAAGTGATGGGGAAAAAATATTCCTTGCAAATAGTAAACAAAGAAAAAGAGCTAGGGTAGCTACAATAATACCAGACAAAATAGACTTTAAGTCAAAAATTGTTACAAGAGACAATGAAGGATACTGTATATTAATAAAAAGGTCAATCTACCAAGAAGAAATAACAATCATAAATATTTATATACATAGCCACAGTGCCCCAAAATACACATAGCAGACATTGACAAAACTGAAGGGAGAAATAGACACCTCTACAGTATACAACTTTCATTAATGGATAAATTAATCACATTAAAACATGTAGGCAGAATATCAAATTAAAATTGGAGAAGTTGAACAATACTATAAATGAACTACACCTAACAGGCATATACAGAACGCAGCACCCAAAAACGATAGACTGTATATTCTTCTCAAATGCACATGGATCATTCTTCAGCACAGACCATACATGAGGCCACAAAACAAGTTTCAATAAACTTTAAAAGATGAAGATTATACAGAGCGTCTTCTCTGACCACAATGGGATGCAGCTGGAAATCAATAACAGAGAGAGAACTTGAAAATAAACATATGTAAAAATACATTCTTAAATAATCAATAGATCAAAGAAGAAATCCCAAGGGAAATCAGGAAATAGCTTGTGATGAATGAAAGCAAATGTGCAACATATCAAAACTTATGGGACACAGCCAAGGTACTGCTCAGGGAGAAATTTATAATTCTGGATGCTTACATTTAAAATAGAAAAGCTCAAATCAGAAACCTAACCTTGCATCTGGAGGAACTAGAAAAAGATGAACAAACTAAACCCAAAACAAACAAAAGGAGGGAAATAACAATGATTAGAACAGAGATAAGTTAATAGGGAATAAAAACCCAAATAGAATCAATGAAACCAAAAGTTGGTTCTTTGAAAAGATCAATAAATTGGACAAACCTTCAGGTAGACTGTCAAATTAAAAAAAAGGAGAGAGGCAAATAACTAAAATCAGGAACAAAAGGGGGAACATCACTACCAACCCTACAGAAATAAAAAGGATTATAAGAGGTTACTGTGAACAACTGTATACCAACAAATTAGATTATCTCAAAGAAAAAGACAAATTCCTAGATGCACACAAACTGCCTACACTGACTTAAGAAGAAATAGAAGATCTCAACAGACCAGTAACAAGTAAAGAGATTGAGTCAGCATCAAAAAACTCTTAACAAAAAAAACCCAGAACCCACAGTTGCATAGTGAATTCAACCAAATATTCAAAAAAGAATAGCATTAACATTTCTCAAACTCTTCCAATAAATTGAAGAGGAGGGAACACCTCCCAACTCATTCTATAAGGCCAGCATCACCCTAATACCAAAGGCAGATAAAGATATCCCAAGAAATGAAAATTATAGACCAACAGCTCTCATTAATATAGACACAAAAATCCTAAACAAAATACTAGCAACCTGAATCCAACAGCACATTAAAAAATTATATACTAGATGGTGTGACAGTGACTCAGTGGCAGAGTTTTCACCTGTCATGCCGGAGACCCAGGTTTGATTCCCAGTGCCTGCCCATGCAAAAAAATATATGTATATACCATGATCAAGTGGGATTTATTCCCAGGTATGCAAGAGTAGTTGAATATAAGAAAATTAATTAATGCAACACACCACATTAATAGAAAAAAGAAAAAAACCACAGGATCATTTCAAATGGTGCAGTAAAGGCATTCGAAAAAAAATCAGCACTCCTTTTTGATAAAAACACTCACAAAACTAGAAATAAAAGGAAATATTCTTAACATGAAAAAGGTTATATATGAAAAACCCACAGCTTATATCAACATACTCAACGGTGAAAGACTGAAAGCCTTCCCCAGAAGATCAAGAACAAGACAAGGATGCCCATTGTCACCACTGTTATTGTACTGGAAGTTCTAGCTAGAGCAATTAGGCAAGAGAAAGAGATAAAGCATCCCAACTGGAAAGGAAGAAGTTAAATGTTTCCTATTTGTACATGATCCTACACACAGAAAATCCTGAAAAATCTACAACAAAGCTCCTAGAACTAATAAATGAATTCAGCAAAGTGGTGGGGGACAAAATCAACATGCAAAAATCAGTATTTCTATACACTAGTAATGAACATCCAGAAAAGAATTTTTTTAAAAATGTATTTCCAGTAGCAACTAAAAGAATCAAATATCTAGGAATGAATTTAATTAAGGATATAAAGGGCTAGTACACAGAAAACTAAAAAACATTGCTAAAAGAAATTAAAGAAGATCTAAATAAGTGGAAGGACATTCATTGTTCATGGATTGGACAACTAAATATTGTTAAGATACCAATTCTACCCAAAGAGATAAACAGATTCAATGCAATCCCATTCAAAATCCCAACAGACTTCTTTACAGAAATGGAACAGTCAATAATCAAATTCATATGAAAAGGTAAGTAGCTTGGAATAGCCAAAACTTTGGAAACTAGGTTAAAAGGGGCCCGGTTGGGGAGAAGAATAGGAAATTAATATTTAATTGGTAGGAAGTTTCTGGTTAGAATGATGAAAAAGTTTTGACAATGGATGATAGTGATAGAGGCACAATTTTGTGAATATCATTAGCACCACTAAGTTGTATATTTGGGGGTTTTTTGGTTTTGTTTTTTTTGAGGGGTGCATGGTCTGGGAATTGAACCTGGGTCTCCTGCATGAAAGGCAAGCAAGCATTCTACCACTGAAACACCCATGCACCCTGTATATTTGAAAAGGGACGAAAAGGGAAATTTTAGGTTGCACATAAATTGCCACACAACAAAAAAATCCAACAGAACTGCACAGCACAAAGAGTGAACCGTAATGTAAACAGTGGGCTAAAGTTAACTACATAATTATAATAATATTATTTTATCAATTGTAACAAAGATACTATACTAATGCAAAATGTTAAAATGTGTGAAAAGAGGATAAATGGTAACTGCATTTTCTGCATGATTTTTCTGTAAACATATATCTGCTTTAATAAAAAAAATAGTAAATAAAAATAGAGAAACCTCTCTGAACTCCCAAGTGATACACTGCTGACTTGTGCTGTAGATCAATATTCTCTCTCTTTATCTCTCTTTCTGCTAGTTCCTTTTCAACAGAATTAAACCTGTCAAGTCTCCTATCTTGGAAAACATATTCCTTCAACCTTCTGCCCCCTTTCAACTCTCTCTTTCCTTCCTTTCATAGTCAAACCTCCTTATAAATTTGTCTACTCATTTTTCCTACTAATTTCCCTCTTTTTCAAATACCTGCTATATTGATCTTCCTTCCTACTGCTCCGCTGACATTGCCCTTGCCAATATCATCTACAACCAACCTCCTTGTCATTAATTTTATGTGAGTGCTTGGTAGAATTTTACTATCTCCTTTAGTTACCATGTCAACACATTCTTCTGGTGCTCCTCCTTACCTTCCAACCACCCTGCTTTGGAGCCTCAACCTCTGTCAGTTCATTTAATGTCATAATACTTCAGTAGTAACCTCAACGTTCTTCTCACTCTCCCAAGGTAACTTACCTGCATTTATGCTTTCAATTACATCTAAATGATGAGGGCTCCCACCAGCACAACTACAGCTCAGCTCTGTCTCTTAAGCTTCATTCCTAAGCAACCAACTGCCTTCTAGGCATCGATAGCTCAAGGTCCTCTGGGTTCTTCAAATTCAACATGTCCATAATTGAACTAATCTCTCTCCTCACACCAAATCTGTTCCACTTACTTTTTTCCCTATTTTAGAAGATGGCATTATTAGCCACCACGTTGCTCAAGAAAGAGCATCGTTTTTCCTTCTTCCTCCCACATATATAACTGGTCACCAATACTATGGACTCTGACTCCTAAAGGTTGCTCAGCTCTTCTGTCTTTCCATTCCCACTTCCATTAATCGTAGGGCAGGCCTTCATTGTCTCTTATTTGGATTCCTGCAACAGTCTTCAAACTGGACTCCTCATGGATGCTCTAGTTCCCTCTAATCCATTCTCCACTCCACTGCCAGAGGAGCATTGAAACCACAGGTCTAGTCATGTTACCATCCTGCTTCAGTATTTCCTCATCTTCTTAGGATAAAACTAAGCCCTTTAGCTTGGTCTACTGTACTCTTCGTGGTCTGCTCCTTCTTAACGGGCCTGATAATTCACCACTTTCTCCGTTCAACCTCCACATGCCCAAACTGAACTTCATTTAATTCTTTGAACATGATTTACTCTTCCCTAATGCCAGTATATATTACTTTCTCTGTCTGAGATGTGCCTCCTCTAACCCTTTTTCCCAAAAACTTCTATTCATCAGTCATCTCGAAACTTATACATCATTTCCTATTGGAAGCCTCACCGATGGCACCAAATTTGAGTTACGTGCCCCTAAATATTGGCTCTGGCTCAATTTATCTGTAAAAGAAGATAATAATGAGTTACAATGCCATAAGGTTATCACAGGATTTGGTGATAACATTGCCCAGAAATAGGAAGTGCTGTACATGAACTGCTTATCATCTTATTGTCATCACCATTAATAGTATTGCTAGCTTTCATAGCAACCTGTGCTTACTATAGCATAGTATTTACCACACTGTATTTGCACTTGCCTGATTAATTCTCTCACTCTTTTCCTAGACTTTACTATCTGGAAGAGCAGGATTGCGCGCCTTTTCACCAGTGCATCTCCACTACCTAGCACAGTGCCCCTCACATGGTAAGCAGTCATTAAATGTCTATTGGATGAATAAATAAAGCTCAATACCTAAAAATATATAATTTTTTCACATAAAAGTGTATGGAAATGTAGTATTTATAAATTAAGTCCCTGGTTATTTTACATTTGGTGGACATAAGTTCTTTTATAAGTATTATCAAGAAAACTCAAAGCAAAAGCTTTATCGTTAGGGTTGAGGATTTCTAAGAAAGGGGAATGTCAACTTTTTTAAAAAAGAGAAGTCTAAGTTCCTTAGACCTCATGGCAAAGAGAGCATGGTACTATCAAAGTAGAAATGAATATGTGTGCAATTGGAATGAAGAATTTCCAGCAGAAGCATAATGCTGAGTGATTGAGATGACTCCCTTGAGGAGGAACAACGCTCCTCTTGCCAAAAACTAAACCGAAATGCATTTGTAGAAATTCTGATAATTTAGTGTACTTCTTTCAAAGAAATATTTGTAAAATGTTACAAATTGAGAACTAGGTTCTTTCAAGTTCAGGGAACATTGGCAAATATTATGATGAATAGGAAGATCATTTGTGACCCTCAATACTCGATATCATGAAAAGATAAGTCATAGAAAAATTATTACATTAGTAAGGGTCAGACTGCCCTCATGAAAGGAAAATAATACTATTTCTTAGTAAAAGTGATTCCAAGAAGATAGCAAAAAAGGATTTCTCCTACACTGGAAGAGAAGATTGCATGGAAACAAAAGATTACACTGGAGAAAAAGATTGTATGGGAAACAAATTTCTTATGAGATGAAACCAGCCTTTTCCAAGCAGTTGATCTTTTGAAAAGTACTCGTTTGAGTTGATTGACCAAAATCATTGATGTCCAACTGCTATTCTACAGCAGCAGTAAAGTTTTGATTAACATCAGTGGAGCTTAAACCAAATTATTGAGTTTGAACGCAAGAGTGAGTGTGTGTGTGAGTGTGTGTGTGTGTATGTGTGTGAGTGTGTGTATGTATGCGTGAGTGTGTGTGAGTGTGAATGTGTGTGAGTGTGTATATGAGTGTGTGGGTGTGAGTGTGAGTATGTATATGTGTGTGAGTGCGTGTGTGTGTGTGTGAGTGTGAGTGTGTATATGTATGTGTGAGAGTGTGAGTGTGTATGTGTGTGCATGAGTGTGTGTGTGAGTGTGTGTGTGTGCGTGCGTGAGTGTGTGTGTATATGTGTGCGTGAGTGTGTGTGTGTGTGTGTGTGTGTCTGGCTGTACAGGGTCTGCTGGAGGGAGGGGTTGGGGAGGGGGTGAAGGACGGGCACTAGATGAGGAATGAAAGGAAGAGGATGGGATGGAGCATAGGGAGTGGGAACGACTGAGAGACTCAGAAACGAGAAGGGAGTACTCAATTAATTCTAGAGGAGAAACAGAAAATAAATTACTGACCTCCTGAGAGACTGTTCTTTGATTTTAAATGGCTAACAAAGAACATAAAGATGAATATAGCTAAATATCTATGGACAACATAAAAGGAAGCCCGTTGTTCCAGTTTCTGGAAAAGGATATAGAGAAGTGTGTACATGTTTTTTAAAAAAAGACAAACTTATTTCCTGAAACCAAGTAGTCAATCAATCAACAAATATTTTCAGAAGCAACTGTCTGCCGAGTGCTGTATGGAAATACAACAAAATACTGAAAAGAGGTGGTAAGTCATAAGGTCTCAAATTATATGTTACGAGAACAGGAAAATACATTATCAGTTGCACCTTAACAAAAACTTAGGTGCAAAATGTTCTAGTTAGGAATGGAAGTTAATGTGCCCTTAAGCTTCAGAGGGGATTTCCCAGCAGAAGTGCAATTTGAGCAGAGCCTTAAAGGGTGGATAAGTGAAGAGGAAGAGAAAGACGTCCTTGGACAAGGAACCGTGCAGGTAAATACACGGATGTAGGTGTGAGCAGAGACTCACGGAGAGAAGAAAAGAGCAAGAAGCTTAGAAAGACCAAAGAATAAGGAAACAGAGACATTAGGTGGAGCCTGCTTATACAGAGCCTTGAAAACCAGGAAAGGGAGTTTTAACTTCATTTGCAAGGCTTTTGTTATCAACTGAGAAGGAACAAAAACTGGCAGTCATTCTGACAGTGGGGTGCAGTATAAAGCAGAATGGCTGAGTCAGGGAGAGGAGTTAATGTCACAGTAATAATCCACATTGGCTATTAGGTGGGCTTAAAGAAGGAACGTAGGAAGAAGAACTTAGTCCAAAGGAAAATTGGAAAGGTCTTAGGGACTGATTGGATATGATGGTTCTAGATAAACTTTAAAATAACTGATGTTTCAAAACCTGGACAAGCAGAAGAACGAACAGAGCTGGAGGGGTGGGTGAGGGAGGGCGATAGATGTCTTTTTCCCCTTCCCAACACTCAAGGTTTGTAGCTATACGTCTACTCTGGCATTTATCCCCACCCCCCTGGCCTTTCAGACCCCTGTGGAAGGATCCAGCTCCTCATTAGATTGTCAAGGGCATTATGATATCAGCACAGAGCATCTAACCAAAGGTTTAAAAAGGTGTATTAGTCAGCGCTCTCCAAAGAAACAGAACCAACAGGATATCTATTTATCTGCCTACCTTTCTATCTATCCATCCATCCACACACACAGACATATGTAAAAATTAAGAAATTTATTGTAGGAATTGGCTCACAGGACCATGGAGATTTATAAGTCCAAATTTCTAAGGCAGGCTTAGAAATTTTCTGACAGCTGAAATCATCAGTTCTCCCTTTAAGGCCTTCCATTGATTGAATACAACTTCTCTCATTGCTGAAGGCTATCTCCTTTGTTCACTGTAGATGTAACCAGCCAAAGATACAATCAACTTACTGATGATTTGAATCCATGAAACACCCTCACAGTAACAATCACTCCTTGCTTGCCATAAGCTAGCGAAGTTGGCACATGAACTTAATCATCATAAAAAGAATGGTTATGAAACCATCTCCCACATGATTATGAAATATTGACCTTGCTGGCGCATTTCAAGTAGCTTCCAGGGAGATTTTATCTTTTTAATTTATAACATGTACCTATTAAACATCAAACAGAACAAAAAGGTCACCGATTCCATACTAGAATTCGGGATCTGCCAGAGTCTGACCCCAACTTTGTGGATTTGATACTTGGATCACCCAAATCAGAGATGCCCAAATGCTGATGGCAGGTAAACTAAGGAAGACATAAGTATTATGAATTGAAAAAAAATTATTAAAAATGCAAAGAATGCAACTTTGGACAGTGTTGCTCCAACTATGGAAAGCTGAGAACCAGCAGCAGCTGACTAGGGATACTGCACATGGTTCTTTTGACAAAATAGCCCACTGGACCAAAGGCAGGGTTTAAATTTCAAGAAGTTTAAAGAAAGAACCGAGCATGATCACCTATTCTACTTGTCCTGAGCACAAATGAGACCATCACTAACGCCGGTGGAAAAGGTGAAAGGAGAAGACAAGGGACTGCTAAAACAGGGAGAGGGTAGAAGAATCCACTATATTTTTGCATCCAAAAGGAATTGAAAACACAGGATTAAACCTGCCATAAGGAGAAGAGGGCCTGGAGCACATACCAGGCATGCCATAAATATTTGGTGAATGAATAAATGTTGACATACTTGCTCGTTTATGCACACATTCATTCATTCACTGAGCACCTACTATATAACTCAATATTCTCATCAAAAACATATATCCTAAGAGGCATGGGAGGTAAGGACTTATGGCCTAATGGGTACAGAGTTTCTGTCTGGGGTGGTGAAAAAGTTTTGTTAACAGATGGTGGTGATGGCAGCACGACATTGGGAATAGAGTTACAAATAAGGAACTGTACACTTAAAAAATGGTTAAAATGGGAAATTTTGTGTTATATAGATGTTACCACATAAAAATTTTTTAAAGCAATACCTTTTAGACTCTGAGAGGAGAGACATTAAACAGTCTGCAATGACAAGAAGTCATGTGGAAAGAGAATTATTTGCCATGAGCGTTCGGTAGGACAGCTAGTGGCCTTCCTACACACAGGGCCGCTAACTGCAAGGTCTCCTACAGTTTCCACTTTACAAAGCACCTCCATCTGTATTCTCTCATTTGCTCCTCAAAACACAAGTTATTCGCATGTGTGCCATTCGTAGGCTCCACCAGTGACTGCTCGTTACACTAAGGCTAAAATAGAAGCTACTTAGCAAGACATTTGGTTATTGATACAAAAAATACTTGTCCATCATGTCCCAAACACTGTTCCAAGCACTGGGGATACAGGAGTGAGGGCAGAAAGCTTCCTGCCTCCAGGCGCTTACATTCCGGTGATTGGCCGGGTTCCTGATGAACTGCCCACTGCCCACCTGCCCCTCAACGCCCTCCACCTCACTTCCCCCCAGCCACATGGAACCTCAGGCAGTGCTCTGAACTTGCCCTGATAAAGAAATGACACACCACACATTTTCACCCACTGTCTCCCTTCTCCATCTGGCTAATTCTTTCTGGGCTGTCAGCTCAGCCCCATCCGGGCACCTTTCCTCAGGGCAGCCCCGCTGAGTCTAGCATACCTACCCTCTCCCATGCACACACACCTCCATCTGGTCCTGTGGAAGAATCATTTGTGGAGAAGTTCATTGGTGGCTAGGGTTCTCCCCGCATAGGTGCTGTCTTCTTTTTGGTGAACATTAGTCATCTGGGGCCACCCTGAACTCATCCCTCCACTCTGATCCTCTTTGGGAGTCCTCCCCATCCCCCACATGTCTCACAGGAGAGTCTGACTTCACTCAGACTCTAGGGTACGGCCTTTCCCTTAGCACTATAGAAATCTACTCCACCCAATCCCCCCAGCTGCAGTAACTGCTTTGGAGAGGAGAATTGGATGCAAGCTCGATCTAGACATTTTGCTGTTGGTCCACTGAGAAGAACATAGTCCTTGAAGCTCTGGCAGCCAGGGGTGACCACAAGGGGACGCTGCAGAGGACAGGGCCCCAACAGAGGTGCGGAGATGAGAGTTGGATCCTGGGCACTTGTAAATAACCAGCCCAACTCTTAAGCAAAAGTCAAATCATTCACCACCTACCCCCTCTCTTTTTCCTTCCCTAAGGAAGTTTGAGTTGGCCTTGTTATCCTGAAATTTTCACTCCATTCTAAGAAGGTAAACATGCTTCCTTGAGAGCTTTTATATGGGGCCTGAAGCCAAAGTTTCCAGAAGACAATCAATCCCGCATTTTATTTGCAAAAGGCAAAGCTCATTGACAGATGGGAACAAAGGCTAGTGTTTAGGAGTGGGGAAACAAAAGTACTAAAGTTTAGAGAGTTTCCCAAGACACCAGGAAGCAGGGGGTGTCTCCACAGCCAAGGGTTGTGGGAGGTCTATGAGAAGGAGGGAATAATGTTCTCTTCCTACAATCTACCCTGGAAGGGTAATGAGACTTCTAGAAAATCCAAAGAGGAATATGACTATTTTTATGTTACATACAGAGATTTTCCTTTGTCAAAAAAATAAATGAAACTACTCTGCACTCCCCAAAGTTGATTCAATTTTCCAAAGTAACTACCAGTCAGTAGCTGTAATTCAGGAGTAAAACTGTCAGTAAGCCTCTAAAACCAGAATGATTAAAAATGTGCCCCCTGCTGAATACACATATTAAATTCTTGTTTGACAGTGAGGTTGGATCTAAATTCTGGAGATTAACTAAGACTGAAGGGGAAATTTAGATGCCTTGGAAATTAGTGGGTTATATAACAGACAACTAACAGAAACAGTACTGTCTACAGTATGTGATCAAGAAGGCAAATAATCTAGAAATCATTCAATATAGGCTATGATTCATATTTTATTTAACTAAGAAGTCAAAGCTGATAACAAAATGAGCCAACAGATAAGACAGCTCATCTCAGAGCCTGTTCTTACTTTATCAGTTATGCCTTAAAGGGGTTGGTAATGCTTCCTCAGGGACAGAAGCCACAGCGTATTTTGCTGTGAATATCATGTACATGTCCCTGTCTGCTAACACACACACACTCACTTTCACACCCACAGAGCCCTAGAGTACAACAGTTAAAACCATGAGTTTTGGAGGCTGATAGACAAACCTATAGGTGGGTCTTGGGCAAGTAACAGAACCTCCATGCCTCAGTTTTATTATCTTCAAAATGAGAAAAATAATGACATCTTATGTTACCAGGATTAAATAAAATAATTCAAAGTACTTATTATAGGGCATAATAGGAATAATAGCTAAATTTGAGTTCTGGGCACTATGCTAAGAACTTCATAAGTATTAGGTTATTTACTGTGCATACCAACCATTTAAGAAAATACTATTATCCTCATTGTGCTAAATGAGGAAACTAAGATACTAAGTGACCAGGCTCAACTATCACATAATACACCAGGAGAGATGGCATGGGGAGCCCATCTTGAGAGTTCAGCTTTAATAGGAAGGTTACAAAAGAAGGCTTTCTTTTGAAGGAGATTTAACCATCTAACTTGGTTTGAGGTAAAATTTGACAGCAGTACAGGCTACTTAACAAATTAAGTCAACAGGACCACAAACTTCACATCTCCAAATGTAATCACACCTTCGACTTCCTCAGGTCAGATAGAAAGAGCTTATGATATTTCTGAACCCAAAAATAAGTAGGAACAATATTTGGATCTAGTTGATTGGCATGGTAAAAAGAAAATCTGAGAAACAGGACATGGTCTGCTTCTCCGGCAAACTATATGTGTTAGCCACAAGCTCACTGAGTCTGAATTTCCTTATCTGTCAAGTGGGAGTTTTTTAGATCAGAAAACTCTCAACTGCACTATGTATTAGAATTATCCAAGGAGCTTTTTTTAAAAATGCCCAGTCTTGGATCACCCCCTCCCCCCCACCCCACCCCTAGAGATTCTGATCTAACTGGCCTGGCAAATGACCATGGCATGGGAATTTTTTTTAAGCTCCAGAGGAATGTAATGTGTAACCAAGGTTGAGAACCACTAGATTAAATTATGTCTTCATTCACATCTCAGATGTAAAATTACACAGTCTCATATGCTTTTACAAGTCCAGAGAGGGAAAACAGAAATACCTGCAGCAGAATCTTGTTGCCATCGTAATCCTGAGTTTGCCACCTGGTGCTGCTGATGGGAATGCATGGATTGGGTAGGAGAGGCACCAACTGGCCAATCTCTTGAACCCTGAACTGTAGCACAGAAGACTCTTTCAGGTCCACCGACACCCCGAGGGGCAGCTGCTTCAAAGAAAGCTGCAAGGCAAAGCCCTTGGTGGAGTAGAGCACAAAGAAACAGAAGTCGCTCTTTTGCAAGGTGGCTTCTTTTTGTAAGATCATCTCGTAGAGTCGGATGGTGTCCTCGTAGTTATCAAAACTGCAGTAGAGGGTCACCCTCAGGATCTCGGTGCTACAGTGCACCTGCCTCACTCCCCAGATGGGCATCTGGTTGTCCAGACTGTAGAAATCCTGATTGGCAAGGATGTACGGGTACAGTCTTCCACGTGCATGCTGGGTGGGGTAGTAGTGCCAAGGCGAATGCTGTAGGGAGTCAAGAACACGAAGTATCCGCTGCTCTCCCAGGCTCTCATGCAGAAAGAGCAGAACAGACATCCCCGGGAACCGTGACCGCTTGGGGTGGTACTTTTCATAGTATTTCACTGGACTGACCCGCTCTGACACCAGGAAGACTCGAACCTCTGGGCAAATGCAATCCAGGAGCTGGTCCAGAGTTTGCTGCAGAAGCGAGCCATGCCCTGAGTTGGCAAGGAGATGTACAGTCATGGCCAGAGGCTCTTGTCTTTCATCCATTTTGGAACTGCCAGAATACTAAAAGAAAAGAAAAAGAAGAAGAAGGAAGCATTCAGTGCCCACTGCTCAAACTTCTGAAATCAATGAAGGAGCCAGGAAGGCCATGTTGGGTTCTCACGTGGAACCTTCACCTCACCAAAAATGCTTCAGCTGCAACAGCTACTAAAGAGCAAAGCACTTAGCCAGCTAGTGCACAGCCTAGTGTGTGCTCACGGATGCACAGTGCGGGAACCGCGCACAGCCTGGGCACAACTGCTTCAGCTGCACACAAAGGCAGTCAGGCTGACATCATCCAGCTTCAGCAGAATGGAGCTCTTGTGTTTTGCTTTTTCAGGCGTTCCCCATGGTTTCTGTTTGACCTAAAAACCTATAATCCTGAGAAACAACCAAATGGGTGGTTCTTACAGGCACTCAGTAAAGGAAATGACCACTCAACAAAAAAAGAACATGCTGATAGCAATCTGGTTAGTTGAAAAGATAGCCATTTTATTGACCCACATGGGTTCTGATTTCCTCCCTGCATCTCTGGGTGTTTACAGTAGCCTGCCAGGCCACCTAAATATAAGGACTTCTTTAAAACAATTCTCCAAACTTGTTCCCTTGCCAGGTTTTTTTTTTCTTCTTCCCTTCTTTGTCTTTGGGTTTTTTTTGTTTTCGAACATTGTATGCTAGAGCATTGAGACAAGGTACTTTATCTAAATGATTTTGGCAGGTCACTGAAAATTCTTTGCTCTATTGCAAAATCTGAGTGGTCTAAAAGTACATTGAAAATCAAATCTCCCCTTATTCATCAAAATCTTCAGAAAGAAAAGGCTTTCCAATGTAATAAGAAAAACAATCATTGCTCATCTTTGTTGAGGATCCACAGCTCCGGACATAAACTTCTAAAACGTCATATGAATTCATTTCATCCTCCAAAACACCTATGAAGAGGAAACTATTATCCCCAAATTCCTGATGATGAGATTCAGACGCAGAAAAACTAAGTAACTCATGCGGGTTATCATAGCAAACAAGTGCCTCCGTGAAGGTGTCAACCCAGGAATTGAGAAGCACCTCTGAGACCTTCTCTGAGGTCTGGGCAGCGGCCCCGGGTTTTCTTCCTGAGGTTCTAGTTGAGGACACGTGTCTCCTAGAGGCTTTGTGTTTTGTGGAATCCTAAATTCTTAAATTCTGAAATACTCATCAAGAATATATTCAAGCTCTAAACACTGCCCATAACACACTAATATGCTCTAAACGTCGGTTGGAAAATCAATTGCTATTTTAGGAGCTGTGTCCTAGAAAGGTGTGGACAAGCACATCTATCTAAACATAATTCTTCTTAAAAATAGGCAATTTATTACTTAACAGAACACGGTGTGATTTTATTATTTTATCGATTTAAAAAACACTTTTGTCATGAAAAATATTATCGTAACTTTTATTTTATATATGGTTCCTTTAATAGTATAATAACCAAATATAAAGCCAAAATTACTGTCCATGGATAGGAATCATTTCTATTCAGGTTTATTCCTAAATCTAACCTACAATTTTAATCATTTCTGTTTCATAATTCCAATGCTTTATGCCTTGGAAAACAAATAAATGCAGTTTGTAGAGAAATCTTTTTAAAACAACTATCAGAGACTCAATAATTAAATATATGTTGCTTAAACTTTCCAAAAGTCATTAGAGTTGTTCTTTGTTTTTTTCTTGCATGGACAAGCAGCGGGAAATGAACCCGGGTCTCCGGCATGGCAGGCGAGAACCCCACCTGCTGAGCCACCGTGGCCCTGTTTTGTTTTTTTGTTTTTTTTAAGGATTACATCTCTTGAGTTGGTTTTTTTTTTTATTTTTTAACTCAAGTTATTTTAATTGATGGCAAATGTTAACATCTGAAGGCAAACAACTTCATCACTCAATGTGAAGCCTCTCTCCTTTCCCCTTTCCATCTACCTACAAAACCAACTATGTTCTGGCACTTTCTACAAGACCATGGTTCTTGAAACAGCCTCTGCAATTCTGGAAATAACTCTAAAACTCTGAGGAGGAGAAAAATTATACACTGAGACAAAGATATTAAGCGACAACATTTTGTACAAGGCAAATGTTTAAGTCCTCCTATAGGAAAAGGTTTTCCTTCTGGATGCTATTGTTTGAATCTCCCATTCAATTCTGAAACATACTCTATCCTCTCAGGATTGTCATTTCTGTTACGATTGAAAAGATTTCATGAATCTGATGGCAGTCCAAGTGCCAAGGAATTGGGGGTAGCTAGGGGAGGCGTGGGTGGGGAACCAGCAGTCTCATTTCTGCCTGGCTGTCTCCGCACGTATTTCTCCATGAACTAGCTGATACATTGACCCTTGGAGTGACTGCTTCCACTCCCTGCCACCCACCTCCACCCACACGATGGCCACATTCTCTGCTGCATTCCATGGCACTCTTGATGCTTGCACATGGCTTCTGTTGAATGCACAGATGAAAATGCTAAGGAAAGTTGTCAACTTAGACTCCCAGGAAGTGGACAGAATCAGACACTTGATTCTCTACCTTATTTTTCTTAAACTCGCCGAGATGCGCAGGTTTTAGCTATCGATCACCAGCTCCTGGAGGGCAGCCAAGTAGCCAACTCTTCACAGAGGGCAGAGGAGCTGGCGACAGTGGTGCAGGGAAATCTAAGAACTCTGCTAGAGGATTTGGTGGAACCCAGGGAGGGCCTCACGGATTTGTCCCTGCTGCAAATCTCATAAGCAGTGCAACAAATTCACACCCCGACGTCCTACCCCCACCTCAAGAAAACTTCTCTTTTCTCTCTTTAGTTTGCAAAATCTATTGAGGTATGCAACATGTTGCGAGCCAGGCATTTTGCCAGGAGCAGAGAAAAGATAATCACCTTGTGCCTACTTTGGGGAATGTGCCAATTGTGAGTGTGACCTTTGATTAGAGGGAGATGTAACTCCACCCATTCCAGGTGGGTTTTGATTAGTTTACTGGAATCCTTTAAAAGAGGAAATATTTTGGAGAGAAACAACAGAAATAACAGGGAGAAAGCCAACAGAAACTTTAGAGCAGAGCTGACAGTCAGAGAACAGAGATACAGATGTTTGGAGATGATTGGAGCCCAGCAGACGTCGCCATGAGATGTTAAGCATGTCAGAACCTGGAGAGAGCCAAGGGAAGCCAAGAGAGGAAAGCCAGCCCTGGAGAAGCAAACTCAGAAGCCCCCAAGGAACAGGGGCTGAAAGCTACAGAGTCCAGGAGCAAGGGACCAGCAAATACTAGTCATGTGACTATCCAGCTGGCAGAGGTATTCCTGACCCATTGGCCTTCCTGGAATTATGGTATCTTTCCCTGGATGCCTTAGTTTGGAGAATTTTATAGGCTTAGAACTGTAAACTTATAACATTAAATTCCCCTTTTCAAAAGCCATTCCAGTTCTGGTATATCGCATTCTGGCAGTTTGCAAACTAACAGAGGGAGGAACACCTTAGAGTACATCACTGATGCTGTGATAAGGGTCACTGCAGGATGCCATGGGAATCTTTGAGAGCAGCCACTGGCCTAGATGGGAGGGCCAAGGATGCTATGAAGAAGAGAAAGAAGATGACGCTTGAACTAGTGAAAAGCAAGAAGGAATGAGGTGGGGGAGGTGACTGGATATGGGGAAAGGGAAGGGATCCTAGGGAGAGAAAGGTGATGGGGAAAGCACCCGGGAATGGCTAGGGAGCCTCACTCATTGGTGCAACTAGCAGCAGTTCCAGATGGCAAAGGGTGGGGACTAGGAAAGTGGTAAGAGGCTGGAAAGGTAGGCAGAGGCTCCAACAGGAAGGGCCTCATGTACCACAGTGATGGGTTTGCATTTTATTCTAACGTGAACAGATCCACAGAAGGGTTGGCTTGGAAAAGGGAAGTAACTCCTGCAGGAAGATGTGGACAGGAGTGATAAAAGGAAAGTCAGTGGACAGGCTTGTTTACAGGTCGGATGTGGGCAGAAAGCTACAGTAACTAGTCCAGGAAGCCTCCCAGGTAATACTTAATAGATGCCTGGGTGAGGCTATCAGGGACCCAAAAAGGAATATGGGAGAAAAGGAGCAGTCGGGAGGGAAGGGAAGGAGCATGGTTTGTACATGTTGAGTGTAGATGCCTTTGGGACTTCAGAGTGGAGATGTCCAGTCGGCATTTAACATACAGTTTAGAGAAGGGCTGCAGGCCACAGAATATGGATTAGGGAGCCATTGGTATTTAGGTAACCATGGGAATGGATGCAATTACCAGAAAGAGAATATACAGTGAGGATAGGATAGGGAAGAGGATGGGGCCCTGGGAGCATCCAGGTTAAGGGATAAGTGATGTTTAATTGATGCCCAGGGAGACGTGGAGAGTAGTCTGCATCTCCTACATCTGTGCAGGTGCTTGAGCCTCAGGTTCCAAGGATTTCAGGACACCACACTGCCTGGGCAGACATCTTGCAGGATAACATTTGTGACATACTCCACACTACCTTCTCAAACTCAAAAGAAGCAGCTATCACCAAGCAAGCCTCAGAGTGATCAGCTTCTATTTTCCTTGTTTCCAAAACAACCTTAACTCTGACACTGCCTAATATTCAGTTGTTATCAAGGGACTAAGAGGAATTTGAGACGATAACTGGAGAAAAAGAAAGCAGAAAAGGGACCATGTCCTGCTTATTTTTTAACCCCTGAGACCTGCATAATGGGGTGAATGAATCTTGGCTTCTCTTGAGGAATAACAGTCCCAGAGCGAGTCCCAGGGTCACCCAACTGGTTAGCAAAAGAGCCTGGACTTCTGGATTTAGACTGTGCTTCCCACCACTCCTCAGGGAAGCAGTGCAAAACAGCTGTATCAATTCAGAAAAGAGCCATTTAAGTTCAGGACATGTAGCCAGCATACACACACACACACACACACACACACACACACACACACACAAAAGGGAAAAGGAAGATAGGAGGAGTGGGAATTATTCCTGGACCTCTAAAATACATTCATGCCCCTTACTCATCAAAATGCATTAATGCCTTTTGGGTTCATGTGTATTTCCCCTATTCTAGCCATTCCTGGCCCAGTGCTTTCCCCATGCCGACCCTTTTTCCCCCAATACACACACACACACACCTATGCCCTTGGGTTGCAACTCTTAGCTTCTGCAAGAATTTGGCAGTAGCAGCAGCAGCAGCAGCAGGCAAACAATGGAGTCCTGTGTACTCCCACCCCATCTGGGCTTTTACCAGGGCAAGGGTGGGGAGGGAGGAAGTAGCCAGAGCAAGCTCCTTCTCCAAGCTATTGTGGCTCTCAGTTGAAAACTTCTCTCCCAGTTCCCAGAGGATACCTCCTGCTCAACCCAAAACAATGCTATCAGGTTCCTATTAAATGGCCATCTGTTTCCCCCTTTTCCAGGACAATGCAGCCCAGTCGCAGCCTGTGTGCTGATACCCTGCATTTTTACAGGTGCTAACAAAAAAGGCAAGTTTCCTCCTGGTTCTGTGTTATAGTTTTCTACTGTGACATCACTTCCCATGCTCTGCCCGGTTATAGTTCTCCGATGACCCAACTTGGTAACTGTGGGATAAGGCAGAGGAGTAGCCTGGAATGAGCTATGAGCCAGAGGCCTGGGCTACTCCACCTGGCTGTGCTCCTCAACTAAAGAGGACCTTAGATTCTTAATCCTTTGGCTTTAGTTTCATCATCCATTGAAGACAAAAAAGTAACAATCATAATTGACTCAACTCTCCCAAAGGATTATGGGAGAAGATCAATTGAGTCAATATACCCTAGAAGGCCTTCTAAGTGCTCAACTAGTGTAGTCATTCCAGCAGGACAGATTTTACAACTAATATTGTTATAACTCCTCAAATAGAGTCCAGAAAATACAGTAGGGAAATGGATAAATAAACGATTGTACATTATTTTGATGAAATACTATGCAACTGCAAAAAATAATGGAAGAACTTTGGAGAACAAGATTTGTTGACATCTGGTAAGGTTGAGGATATACATACACTATATCTCAGTACTTCTCCCAGGTATTATCTCTGGTGAAAATCTCTCACATATGTACAAAAGGAGGCAGCTTCAAGAATATTTGTAGCCATAGTGGTTTAAATAACAAAAATTGGAAACTACCTAAATGCCCATCAAGAGAAAAATGGATGATTATATTATATTCTTGCAGTAGAATACTCTGTGTCAAGGCAAATGGATGAATGTGAGCTGCCCATATCAGTTAGAATCAATCTCACAAACACATGATTGGGTGAGAAAAAGAAGTTGAAGAAAATGCATTCATAATAATACAATTTATATAAAATTTTAAGATATGTAAAGGCTCTATTGGGTACGCATACAAACCTATGGAGTAAAAGAATAAATAAATACATATGAATGAGAAACACCAAATTCAAGATAGTGGTTATCTTAGGTGGGGGGGTGGAATGCTATCAGGTATATTATACTCATTGTTTTTTCCTTTAGACCTTTCTGATCTAAAGTATTGCATGATCATTTTAAGAGGTTGTTTATTGTAGTGTATAATTCTATTTTATTTTAAGAACCATAGCACCTTAAAGAATGATATGGTCTATATTTTAAAACTTTAACTTTTGTGTGGGGTCAAAGGAAGAGATGTATATTTGGTCCAAAGTTTATATTTTTGGTAGCACATTAATTTAACTTGTATGATTAACTTATTCAGACACCATAATTACATAGAATCTTGAAAAGGGACTGAGATCTTGCTGGTTTGTACAGGCTAATGTGATGCCCCAATACATCCCAGAGTAATTTGAGCAGAGAACAAAAAGGTGTTTACAAAGTCCCCTTGAGGAAATGGGGAGAAAGGAGGAAATATTAAACTTCCCCACCTGGAGAATTCCTCAGATATTCTGGCAAGAATAAGGGGTAACCAATTTAATAGGCCAAGCCCTACGTCTTGGGCTTCACCCCTATGAAACTTATTCCTGCAAAGGAGAAGCTAAGCCTACTTATAACTATGCCTAAGAGTTATAAAACCCCATAAAACCACTTTTGTTGCTCAGATGTGGCCTCTCTCTCTCTAAGCCAAATTTGCAGGTGAACTCACTGTCCTCCCCCCTACATGGGACATGATTCTCAGGGATGTAAATCTCCCTGGCAACATGGGACAGGACTCTCGGGGATGAGCCGAGACTAGGATCACGGGATCAAGAAAGTCTTTTTGACCATAAAGGGGAAGAGAGAAATTAGCTAAAATAAAGTTTCAGTGGCTGAGAGATTCCAAGTAGAATCGAGAGGTTATTCTGGAGGTTGTCCATATGCATTATATAGATTTCCTATTTTAGTTTTTATTGTAGTAGAAGAGCTGGAAAGAAATACCTGAAACTTTAAGTGTATTCCAGTGGGCTTGAGTCTTGAAGATGAATAGCTCTCAGTGTGACAGTGTGGGGAAAACCTTGCGGCTGATACTCCCTTTATCCAGGGTATGGACAGATGAATAAAACAATAAGGACAACAAATAAATAAATAAATAAATAAAGGGAAAAGGGTGAAATATATGGGGCTTTTCTTTGTTCTTTTTATTTCTTTTTCTGGAGTGATGCAAATGTTCTAAAACTGATCGTGGTGATGAATACACAACTATGTGATGATATTGTGAGCCATTGAGTATATTCTTTGGATGGACTGTATGAGTATGTGAAGATAGCTCTTTAAACATATTTTTTAAAAGGAACTATATATGTGCATACATGTATGTGTGCATGACTGGTAAACACAGAAAAAAACCTGGAAGGATACAAGTAAAGTTTTTAACAATATTGTGTCCATACCGGGTACCTCTGGAAGATGGGAATAAAGGGTGTAGGAGGAGTTTCATTTCTTACTTTACAAATTTATGCATGAGTAGCATTTATTACAAATACCATGTGCTACTTCTGTAATTAAAAACAAGAATTTACCAACTAATTCAGTATAGATTTTTAATCCATTCTTTCAAGAATTATTTATCAAGCACGACTATGCATTTCAGGCACTGGTATGGATTCTGGAGATACTATCATTAACCAAAAAAACTGACACTACGCTGGTTCTCCTGGAGTTTATATTCTGATGGAAAAGGTGGATTTAATCAAATAATCACATAATTAAATGTAAAATGGCATGTGCTAAATGCTGTTGCGTAGGATTTGACCTGTTCAGGAAGATCAGACAGGGCATCTCAGCAGAAAGAAGCTTGAGCAGTGATCAGAAAAGGAGCAGGAGTTAACCGGAGAAGCAAAAAGGGAAGGACATTTTAGGAGAAGGAACACCATGTGCACAGATCCTGTGGCTGGCGAGAGCATAATCCAAGGAAGGTCTGGTTCATATAACTTGTGGTGCTACAGAGATAGGAAATTCTGCAAGAACAGGTTTGGCTCAGCTGCAGTGAGAACAGGGCAAAGAGATTACAGTGTTTGATGTGTTAGCCTCTGGGAAAATGTCATATGATTCAGAATCCTCCTGGCAACCCACCGAAGAAGTAAATTCAGACCATTGTGATAGGAATAATTGCAACCATTTATTAGGTACTTACTTAATGGTGCCAGGCATCATTTTAAGTGTTGCCATGCATTAACTAATTTAATCCTCACAACCACTTCATAAGGCAAGTACTATAATTCTTCCTACTTACAGATGAGAAGACTGAGAAACAGATGGAAAAACAGGGGCATAGAAGATTTAGTCATATGACATCTAGATATGAAAAGTCAAAACAAGAATAATTTTTAAAACAACAGTGAATTATTTGTTATCTTTGTTTTATATATATATATATATGAGGTTAATTGACTTAGGGACCGCAGCTGTGCTCTCCTGGTGGCTGAGACATAGCTTTACAACCATCCATCCCTAACACTGGTGAAATCCTGACCACTTGGCGGCCTTTCATAAATGTTGGCTGCAGGAACCTGTTGGATAAAAATATATACAAAGAATTTTGTACTTAATACATGCACATAATTTCTATCCCCCAATAAAAAAAAAATAAGGGAATTGTCAACAATTTGGGCTGTAGGTCAAGTATAAATATTTTATGCAATAGTATAAATCTTCCCCATCAAAAGTTTAAGAAATGATCCAACTCAAAAACAAACAAGCAAAAAACAGAGCGAAACAACCACAGCAGCACCCTATCAGGTTTGCAAAAGGGATCATAAATGTTGCCATTAACTCTCACCTTGCTTTTAGACAAATACCTTTCCAACATAAGGACTTAAAAAAACACTCACAAAGTGACGCACCTATAAATTGGTAAAGATGGCGCCAATCAACTTTGAACCATAAATAATTTCTAAACATTTTACTATCATATAAAAGACACCTTTAAAAATAAGTTAGAAATGATCATGTAATATAACACCACACCTCAATTCTTCTTGAAATTCTTCTTGAAATGATGTGCCATCAAAAAGTCTGGCTTTAATTACCATGTAGATTACAAATAAGGATGCAAAGCTCATGGCAAGAAGCACCGCTTCCCATGCCAACCTTTAAACCATTAAAGTTTGCTCAGCATAAAGCCAACAAGTCAATCAGACCGAAACCAACGTGCCTGAACTGGCCAGTCGGCCATGCAGAGAGCTGCTGTGCTTTGTCAGCTGTTCTTCCACTCCTAATGGGCCTCCATTCCCGCTTTATATTTGTGTCCCAGCTGCTGCAAAAGGCCACGGCTGTGCTGACCAGACAGCAAAAATAGAAGAAGGGGAAATAACCACACGCATTAAAAGCCAGTCTCTTCCCAAAATATGAAGCAGGAATTTTGGTCTATTCAGCTTCATAAAAGACTTTTCTATGACACAACTTAAAGTTGTATCTATGGTTGCATGATACAAATATCTTGAAGCTGAGTTTTTCTATAAACATGAATCATTCTGAAAACGTTTCCAAATTTATCTCTCATCCATTTTGTGGTGTAATACAGGAGAAAAATAGGAATGGCTCTTGAATTTTTTACACACAGTCTAAATACAAACAATAATGTTTGTTAAATACACAACTTAAAAAATTGCATTATAACACTGGGAAGAGAACTGGTCTGAGGAGTTGGAAGACCTGGGTTGAAGTCCTGCATCTGTTAAATGCTAACTCTGTGATTTTAGGCAAATTGCTTTGCTCATTCCCAAAATGCAGCTGGCCCACCTCCTTCCTTGGTCTCTGTGGGGATTAGTGAGATAAGGGGCATGCACATGCCTGGCACAGGGGCTCTGCCCAGCAAAGCATTTCTTTTTTAAGTGCAGGCAACTATTGCATTGTATTTCCACCTCTTCACCTTGTACTAGCTGACTTGCCTGCTTCCTATTTTTTTCATCCAACCAGTTCTAAGCATCCCTAGGATAACACACAGTTTAACTTAAATTTATTTGCATCCACTGGTCTTATTAAAAAGGTGAGTAGTTTCTATATGTGGGAAACCTAAAGTGCATAGACCAAAACCTGAAACTACCTGCTCAGCAAATACAGACTTAAAGGCTAAGAACAGGGGCCTCTTGACTCATGCCTCCCCAACCTTTCCAGAGGCTCCCAACATGCACACAGGCAAGAGCCTGTCTGGAGAGATTACTGTTGGAAGGAGGGAGAGACAAAGTGGGCACACTGGCGTGCTATTAGCATGGTGAAATCATGAAGATCAAGAGCTGAATTGGGCCTTAGGGGTCTGGTTCAATTTCCTGATATTTTAGATGGAGAATAGGAGGCTTAGGAAGATGCGTGGGTTACCTCAGGTCACCCAGTTCACAATGGTTCAGTGGAACTCGATCATAATCCAGTGGGTGCATTTCGGCCCACAGGTCTAAGAAAGGATAATCCCTAATTCATACTAGTTAACTACTTTCTAAATAGTTCAGGGAGGAGTTATATATTTTTTAATGGTGATTTCCTTTCATTGTGAAAAACAAAGAATTCTTTCCCACATCCTGAATACATGTACCTGATGAAATTCCACATCACCGGGGGAATACTAAAACTAACTGTCATTGTCACAGGGGCTTTCTTTTCCTTATGAGAAAATAGTAGGGAAGAACGTCAGATAAAGTCAAGTGAAAGGGAAATTCAGTAAACATCTTTCCACTTGATATACTCTTCTTACGGCGGAGATGATTTGTAGAGCTGTCAGGGGATTGCATACCTGCTCAAAAGCAACCTGCATGAGGAGAAGGAAATTACAGTGGACATTTAAATGAACTGGGCACCAGATCAATGAAAAGGCAGCCAGTGACTTGGAGACTCATGGAATTAAAATCATAGGCATTTTGCATAGACCTACTGCATGTCTATTTGGATTCAAGTCAAGGTCAGGGGGTTTGGTTTTGTTTGTTTACTGTTGCAAACAATGGCTTTTGAGGTTGGATTTAATAGACTGTAAATCAAAAAAATCATTCATGAAATAAAGACATCTGTTCTTCATAAAATTGGCAAGACTGTTTTGCCCATTGTGGTTGCCTTCTGGTTAGCAATTGATAAAGCAAGGCTAATTGTTACAGAATACCGGGCTAGGTTTCTTCATGGAATCAACAAAGCGGTCAGAGGGAGAGACAATTCTAGATTAAAAGAGACTTAAGATGCCTAATAACCAAATGCAACGTGTGGATCTTAACTGGATCCTGGTTCAAAGAAACCAACTGTAAATAGCATTTAAGAAAGAATCAGAAATTTTGAAAGAAAAAAACTTTGAGTATTTGTGCCAGTTTAAAACTCTCATGTACCCCCAGAAAAGCCATGATCTTAAATCCTTATTCAATATTACTGAGTGGGAATTTTTTTTCTTTTTTTGGGTGGGATCATTTTGATTGTTTCCATGGAGATGTGACCCACTCAATTGTAGGTGGTAACTTTTGACTACATGGTTTCCATGGAGATGTGTCTCCACCTATTCAAGATGGGGTTGCTTACTGAGCCCTTTAAGGGGGAAATATTTTGGAAAAAGCCAACAGAGCCCACACAGCCAGAGACCTTTGGAGATGCAGAAGGAAAACGCCCCTGGAGGTGCCTTATGAAATAAGGAAAGAAAACTAGCAAACTTTGCCTTGTGCCCTCCCAGCTGAGAGAGAAACCCCAAACTTCACCACCCTTTCTTTGGCACAAAGGTATCTTTCTCTGAATGCTTTAATTTGGACATTCTCACAGCCTTACAACTGTGAATTTGCAATTTAATAAATTCCCTTTTTAAAACCCATTCCCTTTCTGGTATATTGCATTCCAGCAGCTTATAAACTAAAATAATACCAGTATTAGCTACTATTAAATGGTATTATATGACATTGTAGTCAGATGGGAAAATGTCCTAACTTTTTACTTTTTAGAGATCCATTCTTAGTATTTGTTGGGGACCAGAGGCTAACCTAAGATGGCGATTAAGCCAACATGGCCACCCCGGCTGATGCAATAGCACCTACATATTACAACAAGGTTCTTCACGGAAATAGGTTCCCGCCAAGAGTCTGTTCTGCCCCTTTTTTCCCCTGACAATAAGCGCCACCAATCATCTAACTAACCCTTCCCGCCGGCGCGAACTCCCTCCTATCATAATGCTCCACATACCCTACTTCCCTCCCCAAGTCGGTATATATACACCCGGCTTGCTTAATAAAATTTGCAGCTTGATCAGAATCCTGTCTTGCTGTCCTTCTTGCGTCTCTCTGTCCCATAGCCATTCTTCCCTCAGCAGGTGGCGGACCCCGTTGACTGTCCTGCGGGTCGGGACAAGTATTTAAGGGAGAAATGTCATGATTTGATCTACTGAATTAAATACTTAAGCAAAACTTACAAATGAAAGCAATTAGTTATTATTTCTACTGTCCTCATTGGCCAACCAGAGCAAACAGACCTTGAGATGTCATTAGGGAAAAGAACAGCATGCTTTATGACATTCCTCCAATTGGTTTATCAGGTCCATTTGCTGTCATCACACAAGAGCCACTAAAGCTCTATTTCTGCCTTAAAAGAGATAGGACACTTGGCATTTGTGTATTTGTTAGGATTGTTTGGTAATGAAGATTACTAACTTCAAAAAAGTATAGTTTTATAGTATTTTTTTAATTTTTAAAATGTCTTTAACAGCACATGGTTTTGGCTGTGACAGTTTCAGGCAATAGAATTCTAAGCTGCAATATTAAATATGATGGAAGAAATGTGGAGGAAAAAGACCATAGTTATGTTCTCCCCCCAAAATTAGAAAATATATTTTTAAAGTGTTAAAGAAATCATCTGAAAATCTTTTGCTAGCCTCCTTTTCTCCACTCATTTGGGAGTCTTACTTTCCTAGGGATGCCATAACAAAGTACCCCAAAAGGGGTTGTTTACAGCAGAAATTCATCATCTCACATTTCTGGAGGCTAGAAGTTCAAAATTAAGGCATTGGCAGGGCGATTCTCCCTCTGAAACCTCTAGGGAAGAATCGTCTCTTGCCTCTTTCAATTTCTTGTGTTTGTTGGCAATCCATAGCATTCCTTGGCCTGTAGATGCATCACCCCAATCTCTGCTTCCATCTCCACGGGCCTTCTTTCTTGTCTCCAACTTTATACGGTGTTTTCCTTTCTGTGTCTACCTGTGTCTCTTCTCTCCTTCTTAAAATTATATTGGATCAGGGCCCATTCTAATCCAATTTTGCCTTATCTTAACTAATCACATCTTCAAAGACCTTACCCCAAACAAGCTCAACTTGTGGGACCAGGGGTTAAAACTTGGACACGTCTTTTTGAGGGAACACAATTCAACCCATAACAGGTCTGTTATGGATTATGCTCTGGGCTGGAATGGAAGGTGGAAGAGTAGTCAGATGTGGTTTTGAAAAGGCTGGCTTCATCATTCCAGAGTTCATCAATGACTATTTCCTAAGTGTCTGTGATGTGATGAGCATCAGCCCAGAGCAAGCCACTGACTTTGCACAGGAAGCAGGTTTGAAACTGAAACCACCAGGTGGCTTCAGCATGTGCTCAGGATACCTTGCACATCTTCTCTCCATGAGCATGGACCTGCCCTCTTTGTGCCCACCCTCAAACATTATCTTTGGCAGTTAATATCTGGCATTTGCTAGGAGAAACCAGGGTTACATCATGAGGCGTATTTTAAACTCTCTGATAACTAATTAGAAAATCATCAAGGATAGTAATGAGGAGAATTCATCACCATGAAGAGAGCCACTGGTGTCAGTAAGTTTGTGCTGAACTATCCTCTCCCACTGACCCAACTTCTCTCATGATAAATTGCCTCAGGTTTTGAGGTAGCTGATGAAGGTGAGGAGAATTATTTATTTAGCATCAATGGAATTAATTTTCTGGTCTTCTGGGGAGGGGGGATTGACACCTTGACCATGCCTCATTAGCACCACATTATTACCAAAAGAGCTAACATCACTGCTCCCCACTTTTCCATGTCTATTGGTGTTATCTGTTCACTTTTATTGACATATACTCAAACAGTGCTCAAAAAGATTCCTGTAAATAGCTGGATCATAGTACCAACAAGCATGCTTAAAAGAAGAAAAGGAAAACTCTTGGAAATAATTGTCCATTTGCCTAGTAATTAGTTAACACCCTAGCATACCTTCAAAGGAAAGCATGATGCATGCACAATGATTCACATCTCCGTTCGCAACTGTACACTCCTGAATAACAGGAAATACAGTGTGAAAAGAATTCAACCCCACTGGAACTGCTGCTTTAAAGACAGGAACATTTATGTCAAGCTTCGTTGTTCTGAAGTTACTGGGATTCTTCAACAGTTACCGCATAGACACTTAGATCTAAGCAGAAACTTCCAACCTGCATGGATATATTGGATCCCATAGCCTACAGAGTATATAGTTCCACATTAGAGCTCTCGCATTCTCTGTACAAACACCCTCACACACACACACACACACACATGCAAAGGCACTGTTTTTGTTATTAATTCACTGTCTTTCACCACAATCAAACCTGTGAAAAATTCCTCACTATGTTCAGTCAACACAGTTTTAAAATTAAATAGTTAAGACGCAGATTTTTAAAAAGCCAAAAATACTCATTTGATGCAGAGTAGTTATCTCTTCTCTCATTAAGAATAAAAAATGACTATTTTTTCAGAAAACTTGTCAGCCCATTGCAATTGCAATTGTTCCCTTGCTTTCAGGTTAAAAAAAAAAAAAACAGCTATCTTAAATGCTGTCTTCCAAAGGTGTTTGCCTAGTGGCCCAAACCTGACCGCTGTAAAAGAGTTGGGGGAATTAAAAAAGCTTGAAATCCTGTTTTCAGTCTCAACACACTAAATTTTTCTAGGTCTTTTGGCACTGCTTCCTTTCATCTCTTTTAATCATGCCCTATATGCTTCAGAGCTTTCCTGAAATGCTTCAGAGCACCATGGGACCAGCTGAAATACAGATTTCTATTCAAAAGTTGTAACTTTTCACAGATATAATGGATTGCTCTGGGAATTTCAACTAACCCACAATCTCCACTTTTCCCTCCAACTTAAGCTCAGGAAACCAGAGCCTAATACAGACAATTCTCCCTAGAATAATGGGGAAAATAAATGTGCAAGAGACTCAATTTAATGCCATCATTGTGTATCCATGCTTTGGGATCATTTTTTTATGGAAGACCACTCCAGAGTGAAGCCAGTTTAGTGCCTTAGCAACAAATCTCTTGGATACAATCCAACATGGGCCTCATTCATACTGGTTCCAGTCTAGAGCAAATTGAAATGCCAAAGTAGCTCTGAGATAAAATAACATACACGGGAAGGCAATTTTTCCAGAAAACAATTTGGCCATATGTTATCAAGAGCTTTAA